>NW_020944605.1:1452155-1687125 GCF_900497805.2 Vombatus ursinus
GAGAGAGAGAGAGAGAGAGAGAGAGAGAGAGAGAGAGAGAGAGAGAGAGAGAGAATGAATTAAAATGATAGCCAAGAAATCTGAAAGGACCCAGAAGCAAATTTTTAGTATGTTGGCTATATCGTCTACAGAAGGATGTGGACAAGAATTGTGCAGGGTGAGAATGCATGGATATGCTGTGATCTACACCAGTAAATGCACACCTGTGGGAACACAGATCATTCAAATTATTTAAATAGGCAGAAATAGCAAAACATTTCTAATGTTTAGCAAAATTGTGATTCCTTTATTTAATATATAATATGCTATTGATAGACTGTGTCATAATGTTGTACATAAAGAGGAGGCTTTTTAATACATTTTTTCTTAACTGTCATGCTTTACTTTGAATTGTTAGTAATAGCACAATTGTGGCCACTACAATTTTGAATCAGAGAATTATTCACTATGTTTCTATAAAACTGAATGGAGTCATGATTTTAATTTTTTTTTCCTGTGAGTATGACGGAGATAGAAGTAAACCTTGCAGTGAAACCATTCTCTAATTAACACAATTATTTGTCTATGTCAACTACCTAATTAGGATTTTTTCTGTCCAGTAAATTGGTCTAATTTCAAATCACGCTGCCAAAAAAAGGATAAATTGAGGGCAAAAAGAAACAAAATTAGAATTTCAATGATAAGCCTCAGTTACCAGATCAAATAACCTATAAGGTGATACTCAAGAGGCATTTGGTTATATATGTTTAGTATATGTTTAGTATTGTATAATATCAACACATTATATCTTTTGATACCATAAAAATTGAGTAGCTCATATTTTTATAATGATGTATAGTTTAAAAAGTGCTTTCCTCATAACAATCTTCTGAATATATAACTAATATTAACCCCTTTTTACAGATGAGAAAAATGAAGCTCAGACAGGCAAGAGTGACTTTTCCAAGATCACACAACCAATAAATTGCAAATTCAAAATCTGAACATAGATACCTATGTTGAATTAAGGATGAGTGCCCTTTCCTCTTCAGCATCACATTTTATAATTATTACTCCACATAAGACATGCATACTGACTACATAAAGATGCCAAACAGACAATTTTGGAGATAGAATCAACTTTAGAGACTATTAGTCCACTTCCCTCATTTTATAGATAAAAAACTCAAGTATCAAAAAGGTTAAATTAAATACCCAAAGTTTCACAGCTAATTAATAGCTGAACTAAAAACGAGAATTCAAGTTTCCAAAGTGCTTTCCACTCTACCACATTCTCATAACTGCTCTTTCTCATTGATACTTTGTCTATTTCTTGGTCCTATTCATTCATATCCTTTTGATGTCTTTGGAAAGAATACTACATTTAATATCAGAAATTCTAAAAGTGGCTCTGCTACAGATGGGCTATATGACCAAGGAAGAGTTTTTTAACCTCTTTGGGCCTCAATTTTATTTATATCATCACTATTTATATCTATATCTATGGATACAGATGTACTTATACAATATGGATATGTAGACAAATATATACATATACATTTATATGTATTGCACACACATATATAGTTGT
Organism: Vombatus ursinus; assembly: GCF_900497805.2. NCBI lineage: Eukaryota > Metazoa > Chordata > Mammalia > Diprotodontia > Vombatidae > Vombatus > Vombatus ursinus. The sequence continues at coordinate 1,453,726 of NW_020944605.1, forward strand.
GTATAAACACACATGCACAAATATGTGCACTATATGCACATATGTATATGAACACATATGACATATATATATGAATTTAGACTGATATCAAATGATTCTTCCAAGTAAAACTCAGAATATAAAACAAAAATACTATTATGATGCATTCTTAGACAAAATGACATTCCCATTTTTTATTATTTAGGAAAAGATTTAACATTCATTCATTCATTCAAGAGACATTTGTAAGCCCTTACTATGTGTCAGGAATACAGTGAGATCTTGGGATACAAGGATAAAAATGAACAGTACCTCTCTCAAAGTGCTTGCATTCTATGGTAATAATAAAATAAATAAAACAAAGTACGAATGAAACTAAGTAATGAAATAGTTGTAAAGAGTTATAGAGCTAACAATCAATATTAAGATATTACTTTTGAAACACCCACTCATATTGGAATGTAAATTTAGTTATTTCAAGATAAAGCAAACAGTATCCTGAAAAAGCTGAGTAAACAGAGATGTCATTCCTAATCATTACTTTTTTTACTTAGACAAATGTTAAAACAAAAATTACAAGTATTTCCTATTGATTGAGTTTGAAAATTAAGTATGCAAAATGATAGGATCATAATTTAAAATGATTTTTGTTTTGGCAGAACTTATTAACCACATGATTAGCCAATTTTTAAAGTGCAAAATTAAGTAAAAGGAAAACAGCATAATACCATTTGAATTAAAAGGGATTTGCCAAAAAGTAGTTATTTTATTTAACTAAAGAACACTGAGACCTCATTCTTTTAATAAACAGTTTTATTTTAAATACAGTTTTATTGAAATCCTGAGGTCCAGAAACATATTAAACAACATATCCCAAACTGAAATCACCAGTCTCTCTGAATGCATCTCCCAACAACAATAAATCTCTTCACTTTTTTTTTTTGTTAATGATACCACCATCCTATCAGTTATTTAGGCTTAAAACTTTAGCATTAACTGTAAGGGTTAGCTCAAAGCCTCTTCAAGATTTAGTTTATTTTATATAGAAATGAAAGTCCAGCAATGTAGCTAGATAGTTAGGAGAGACAGTAAACTTTTCCTTCCAATTAGCTTAATCTCAGTGCTTTTTTCCTAGGTTCATACATAGACATTCTAGAGAAGGAGTTTGGAGTTGATTAATGAGCTCCCTAGAACCTGAAGCCTATGAAAACTATTACGCTAACAATTCATGTATGGAAGATGGGTAAGTGCAATTCAGCCTTCAGAGATTTAAATCAGGAATGCTCACTACAAACCTTAGTGAAGTCTCAGACAATGAGACCAAAGGCCTAGGGCCAGGAAATTCAATCCCAAAGAGAAACTTGAGCTTGAGCTATATTTATCTAAATATGTCTTTGCACTTGCAAACTACAGACCCTAGGCTAAAATATCGCTGGCTAGAGTTGTGAAGCCTTATAGCACAGACTCTGAAAGGTATAAGAATCATCACTCTGTAAGGGGAAAAGCCTGAGGTTGTTCTCCACCTCTAAGAACTGTTGCTTGTCCTATGGCTAAGATAAGGGATATTTTCCAAGAGAGTTGAGCCTTTAAGAGCCCAACCTTTTCCTGAGGAAGAAATAAAAATTCTCTGTGGAACCACAGAGAAGCTTCATAGTCATCTTCTACTCAGGAAGTTTCAAATTAAACAGCAAAATTTGAAAGAAGAATTCTAGACCTTGTTCTTTGTAAGTAGGTTAAAGATGTTTATAATCTACAGGGACCATACTGTGTTGGGAAGGATGCTAGATCTGGAGTCAGGACAGACTTGGGTTCAAATCTTGCCTTATTGATTTGCTATCTGTATGACCCTGGACATAGTATTGAGACTCGTTTTCTTCATCCGTAAATGTGGATGGAAAAGAATTTATGACCAAACAAGAGATTGAGAGAATCATGGAATGTAAAATAGATGCTTTTGATTACATTAAATTAAAAAAATTGCACAAATAAAAACAGTGCAATACAGCCAAGATTAGAAGGAAAACAGAAAACAGGGGGGAAATTTTTTAATAACAAGTATTCATGATAAAGGCCTCATTTCTCAAACATATAGAGAACTGAATCAAATTTATAGGAATGCAAGTCATTTTCCAACTGATAAATGATCAAAGGATATGAACAGGCAATTTTCAGTTTCAGTGTGCCCATTTGACTGAGTTCAAAATTCACAGAACAGAGGCTGCACTTGAGGACTTAGAGGGCCACATGTGACCTTGAGGCCCCAGGTTCCCCACCCCAGGCTATACTTGTTACACAACGAACTATACTTTTGACCTAGCTATATCACTACTAGGTCTGTATCCCAAACAGATTTAAAAAAAAAAAAAGAAAAAAAGCTACATATACAAAATATTTATTGCAGCTCTTTCTATGGTGGTGAAGAATTAGAAATTTAGAGGATGCCTATCAATTGGGGCATGACTGAAAAAGTTGGAGTGTATGATTGTGATAAAATACTAATGTGCTATGACAAGCAGGATGCTTTCAGAAAAACCTGGAAAGATTTACATGAACTGGTACAACATGAAGTGAGGAGAACACAGTACATAGTAACAGCAATATTATATGATGATCAACTGTGAATGACAGCTATTCTCAGCAAGGTAATGATCCAAGAAAATTCTGAAGGACTTATGAAAAAATGCTACCCACCTCCAAAGAACTGATAGAATCTAAATGCAGACTGAAGCATACATTTTTTAAACTTCATTTTTCTTGTCTTTTTTTTTCTTTTTGAGAGACATGACTAAACATGACATAACACGAGTTTGCATGACTGCATATGTATAACCTATTATCAAATTGCTTACCTTCTCAATGAGGAGAGAGTAGAGGGAGAGGATCTGGAACTCAATATTTTAAAAAAATGAATGTAAAAATTTGTTTTTACATGTAATTGGAAAAAAAGTACAAAAAAACTACAAAAGAAAAATTTACACAAAAAAGATAAAAAACATAAGGATGCTAACAATATCAATAACACTATCTCACAAGATTACTGTGAGGAATAGATAAGATTAACAATAATAATATAGCAATTAGTGAGGATAAATATTTTAAGATAGAACATTTTAAATTCAGTTTATTATTATAATTTTACTGTTTTTTTTAAAAGAAAATCACTTTAAAAGATCCTACTACGATGACTGTGCCAAGATTTCATCTAATTAAAGAGATCTGCCACTTCAAAAATTAAAGCACCATTGTCTAATGGATGATCTTAGCAGATTTTTCTTTTTCAAAGGCCTTGGTTTGTCAATGTTCTCCCAAATCTTCACTACATGGAATTTTGCCATCTAGGCCCTGAATATCTTTCTCCACCTTCTCTCATAAGCTTCTTCTGGAAATGAGTCTGTATTATATAATGCCATATTCTGTATAGGGTCTAGGAGCATGTATTGACCATGGTGAATATTTATTCCATGGATGAATGAGAGTAATTTTTGAAATAATCTACACTATCACATCTTTGTGGGATCTCTTTTTCCATTCCCTTTCTATTCTCTGCTCCCTTCTCTAAATCTATTCCAGTCTCTTCATAACATTTGAAATAAAGAAGTCTATAAGTACGTATTAAAAAGATAATAGCCAGCATTTGATGAGCCTTCAAGTAGAAGATAAACTGAAATGATGCATGAAGAGAAAGGGGAAAGAGAAATGAGGTAACTGAGAACAGAACAGATGATAACAATCATCTCTGTGTCAGTTTTAGCTGCAGCTAGGGCTAGATAAAGTCAGAACAAATCCCAGTGGCCAGAAACAGCATTAAAGTTCCAAATACTTACTAATTGCTAAATGAATCATGATCTAAAGTGTATTGGAAGAACTAGATAGATGTGAGAGAGGGAGTGGGAAGGAAGAAGAGGGAGAGACAGACAGAGAGAGAGAGAGAGAGAGAGCGCAAAAGTGCTTTTTCCCCCAATTACCATTATCAAAAGAATATATTAAGTGTTTATGTACATGATAGTCTTCTGGTATTACACAAAACAAGCTTTATTCTTTTTTTCTTTTTTTTTTTTTAAGGCAATTGGAGTTAAGTGACTTGCCCAGGGTCACACAGCTAGTAAGTGTCAAGTGTTTGGTCTGAGGCTGTATTTGAATTCAGGTCCTCCTGACTTCAGGGCTGGTGCTCTATCCAAAACTTTATTCTTTAGGAGTGGACAACTCTCGCCTTTCCACTACCCCCCCCCATTCTAATTTAGGTGTAGCATGCTATAGTAGAAAGAATACTAGAACAGGAATAACAAAGGTGGGTTCTAGTTCCGGTTTGCCAATGTGGCTTTGGTCAAGTTGAAGTATCAGATTTAGAGCTGGAACATACTTTAGTGACAACCTAGTCCAGTCCATCATTTTACAGATAATCTGAAGCTGAGAGAGATCAAGTGACCTGCCCAAGGTCACATCTAATAAGTATTGGAGATGGAATTTGAATTCAGGTCTCCCTGACACTCTATCCACCATATCATACTGCTTTTGATTATATCACACTGATATCTCCCAGAAATGGAGATAATCACTGACTCTTCCTACTTCATGAGACTATTACACTAAAATGACATAATGCATGCAGAAGAACCGTGAATAAAGGTGACATAAATATTTTAAGTAATAACAATGATAATAAATATAATGGATTTAGAGACATAAAAATGGTTTTGAGTAAACACATATACAAAATAAATATTACTGCTAAGGAGCAGGGTAAGGATATTGTACAGAGTGGTAACTAAACAGAGAATCATCAAGGTATATCAAGGTAAGACCAGGAAAAAAAATCAAACATTTTCCTATAGGAAGTGATTTTTGGAAGCTATTTGAATACTGGAAAGGGAAAGGAGAACAGCAAGGGAATGGAAAAGCTATAAGGCTGCAGAGTGTGAGCCTGAGTTAATGAATGATCAGATAAAGAAGTAAGTTAGAGAAACAGAAAGTGAAAAGAATGGCTTGGTAAAGAGAAAAAAAAGGTCTAGATTTGTGATTTCACTGGGGTGGGGAACACTTGTGTGGAGGAAATGTCCTTCACCAATGTGGATCAACAACTACCATGTGACTTAACAGACTTAGAGATTTCACTGAGACACCTAGAGCTTAAGTGACTTGTCTGTGTTCACAGCCAATGTATCAAAAGCAGGACTTGGACCCTGTTCTCCTTTAATTCAAGCCCAGTCCCACTATCCTTGATGCCAGGTTTGAAAAGAGGAAATAAGCCTCAAAGAGATTCGGTTTTGTCTAAGTTTACACAGTCATTTAGGGGAAGAAGAGTGTGAAACCAGATTTCCCGATTCTCAGGTCCATGCTCTTTCTACCACGTTACATAGTCTTGGAGGCAAATCAACAAATTACTATTGAGAGTCTACTCTGTGCCCTTCATTATACCAGTCACCATGAAAAATATAGTTGCGGTGCCTGAGCTCCAGGACCTTGAAATCATGTTGTGAATATCAGAGGGTCTTAGATTTAGAGCTACAAGCCTCAGGGTGTAGCTAATCAGACTCCCTTATTTTAAAGATGATGCTCAAAAGTTAAATCACTTGCCCAAGGTCACACAGATTTTAAGTGACAGTGCCTGAATCCAAACAGTTCCCTGAGTACAAATTGAATGCTCTTTCCTTTATAACAGCAGCCTGTCATATATGTGAAATACTCAATTGAAGAAGCTTCTTAACACATGGGCTGAGGACATTGTTTGGAGAATGGGTAGCATGGTGGCTCAGTGGATAGAGTACTAGGCCTGGAGTCAGGAAGACCTGAGTTCAAATTCAGCTGCTGTGCGACTCTGGGAAAGTCACTTAACCCTGTTTGCCTCAGTTTTCTCATCTGTAAAATGAGTTGGAGAAGGAAATGACAAACCACTCCAGTATTTTTGCCAAGAAAACCTCAAATGGGATCACAGAGAATAAGACACAACTGAAACAAATGAACAGCAACAAAAGTAGGAGAGTAGTGAGGATGAAGAGTAGCATATTCAAAGAGTGGGTTTAGAACAACCACAGCACTTGGTCCACATCCTGGACCACAGCACTAATTGACAAGACAGTAGGTTTGACAGTCTACTACGGGACAAATTATCTTTTTTGAATTGTTCCTATGCTAGCACCTCTTCTATTTTTGAATAAATGCACTGGTTTTCTATTCTAGTAATTAAAAACCACATCAAAGAAAAACCAAGAACTCTTTTAGGGTCATGGAAGCTTATAAATTTTCCGATGACAGGCCATTTAATTTTGAAAGGTATAAAAATATGACTGATAAAAACAACAATTCAGTTCAGACAGTGAGAAAATATTTTATCTAAAGCCTCAAAGCTCTATATCAGGAGGTAATGGAAGTCCTAGAAACTAATGCTCTGGAAAATGTCCCTATTTCTGAATACTCAAAGGGCAGCTTAAGCTGTTTTATGACACTTCTAATATCTTTAGCTGATCTATATCCTGAGGTAAATCCAAAGCCATCAACAATTTCTGATGTTCAAAATATTTACAGGTTATCAACATTTCAAAATAATCTTTTCCAGATTGGAGAAGGGATGCCTTACATAGGAACTGAGCTTTTAAAATAAACATCTTTAAAAGTATAGATGATTCTATTCAACAAACATTTATTAAGTATCTATTGTGCTCCAAGCACTGGCATATATATAGACAAAAAATGAAACAGTGTCAGATTTCAAGAATCTCACATACTAATAGATGGAGAGGGAATCTTACCTTAGAAACTCATCATATTGACCCCCAAAAATTAAGACAAATGAAAGAATACAAATAAAATGAAGTAAAAATGAATAGCACTGCAGTAAGTCTGTCACCCATGAGAGCAAACGTACAGAGGAACAAGCTGGAGGTGGCCCTTAGAAGTCATCTGATCAAATCAATATTTTAAAAAAAGAGCGCTTCCTTCAAAATTTTCAAAAGTGGTTTTCCAGCTTTTCTTGAAGACCTTCAGCATGGAGGAACTCATTACCTCCTGAGAAAGCGTATTCTATTTTTAGATCATTCTAATTGTCAAGAAGGTATTTCTAATGTCAAACCTAAATCATTCCTTCTACATCTTCTACATTTTGTTCCTATTTCTGCTCTCTGGGTCCAGGCAGAACAAATATAATTCAAATGCCACAAAGCGGTGCTTGAAATAGTTGAAAACAGCTGTCATGTCTCAGGTCTTCTCTTCTGCCCACTAAACATCCCCAGTTCCTTAAATTGATCTTTTTATGGCTTGTTCCCTTATTCTCTCACCACCCTTGTGGCCCTCTTAAGGACGTGCTACAGGTTTCCTAAAATATGGTACATATAACTGAACATATCATTCTAGATGTGGACCGACTGTGGTATAGTACAGCAATACTATCACTTCTCTCATTCTGGACATTATGTACATCTTAATGCTGCCAAGTAAAGCATTAGGATTTTTTGCTAACATGTAATATGACTGACTTATAGTGAGCTTGTTGTTGTTCAGTGGTTTTTCATTTGTGTCCAACTCTTCGAGACCTTATTTGGGGTTTTCTTGGCAGAGATACTGGAGTGGTTTGTATTTCCTTCTTCATCTCATAAAGAAACTGAGGCAAACAAGGTTAAATGACTTACCCAGGGTCACACAGCTAGTAAGTGTCTTGAGACAGGATTTGAGCTCATGAAAATGAGTCTTCCTAATTCCAAGCCAGTGCTGTATCCACTGTGCCACTTAGCTACCTCATACTGAGCTTACAGTTCTCTAAAGACACACACAGTAAATATATGTATAATGTGTATGAGTACATATATATATACACATATGTGTATGTATTTATATTCAAAAATTTACATGGACATATATGTATGTTTTAAATATTTGATTTCCATTATACTGGTTTATTCTAAACATATCGCTACTCCTTCCCTAACCAATGAGCCTATCAAATCATATTAAAAAAAAGAAAGAAAAAAAAACATCAGCAAAACCAACTGACACATAAACATTCCACATTTTTAGTCCCCTGCTACATTTTATCATCTTTTCTCTGGAGCCAAGTTTAGTTAGTTAACATAATGACACTACTGATTCTCCTTTTTTCTGCATCAGTTCATTTAAATCTTCCTATATATTTCTCTAATTTCCTAATGTCTGTTATTTCTTACAGTGCAATAATATTCCATAATGCTTATGTACCACAATTTGTTTAGCTATTCTTCAAGCAAGGTACATCTCCTTTGCAATCTCTCTCTCTCTCTCTCACTCTCTCTCTCTCTCTCTCTCTCACACACACACACACGCATACATAAATATGCTGCTCTGGCTATTTTGGTATATGCCAGACCTTTCCTGATATCTTTAACTTTGTTATCCCAGATCATTTTCACAGGAATTGTTGCCTATTCACACTTCCTTGAATCCATATTATGAGGTTAATTTTTTGAATCCAGGTAAAGAATGTGGAATGTAATGTTCTATTAAATTAACTATTAAATATCTTGTTATTCATTTTGACTTATAATTTCATCCTAGAAAGGTCTTTCTTGTTTTAGACTCTAGGTATCCATGCAAGCTTTGGATTATATACAAACAACATATATGCCAAGTTGATTCAAAACTTCATCTAAGTCGATAAAAATCCTGAACTATTAAATCCAATGCAGTCTACTGGAAGCTTGTAGCAAGCAGATGTTATCGCATTAGTGGTGATGAGTCCAGGTATTCAACAAGTTCCAAATATTCTTAACAGTACTCCTACACAGCCAGTGTGCCTTTTTGTCTTAATCACAACTATAGTAAGAGACTCTGCATTTCTGAAATCTAGGTATTTTATGTCTATAGCATTTCCCTACTCTACTTGCCTAGCTGCACAATCTAAAAAGAAAATAGGATTATTCTGGAAAGACCTATTGTTATTGACCTTTGGTGATCACTTCATTTTCTAAGTGTTTATAATCTAACCATTTAATAATGTATTATTGAATTTTGCCAGGAATAGAAGTTCACTTCATTATAGAATGCAGACTCAATTCAATTTAATCCAAACAACATTTGTTAAATACTAAATAACTACTTGTTAGGCATGTTGTAGGGGCTGATTCTGTTGGACATATATATGGAGAAGATAGACACTGAAGTCTCTTCCAACCCTTCCATTTTATGATTTTATAATATTGCTGGCTTTCTTCTTTGATATCATCTCTTATGAGCATATTGGTCTTCTATTCCACAATCCTTCTTTCTATATTGTATCCGCTACTCTGTGTCACCAGGTTTCATAAAAGTTTTCTCCTTCCTCCTCCTTTTTTGGTTTAATGGGCAATAATTCATAATTTGATATGATAATTAATATGCTTAAGTATTGGGCAGCACAAATGCCAAAATATTAATATGAATTAAATGGAAATATAAAAAGTTTACTAGGATGTTATAAAGCTTCTGCAAAAATAAAATTTAATATTTAACTATCTACATTTTTAATAGGGAAAGGCACTGTCACTTAACACTCCCTCATTTTTGAAAGTCAGATTCCATGGTCAGATGTCAATTAGATAAAACAATAATAATCTGATTATAACTAAACAGATTAACCAAGTCTGACCACTTCACAAAAAATTCATTGTTAAAATATCTATGTCTCATTTCTTTGAAATAGTGGTCAACTCAGAGACGAATGGAGAGATGGACCATGAGTTTGAGTGAGCTTCAGCATATCCCAATGTCGTCTTGTTTGCAAGAAATGGAATAAAAGATATCAAAGAAATGTACAATGATAAATGGCGATGGACTGGTCTTATAGAAAGACTAAAGGACAGCAGAAGAACATCCTGAGGGAACCATTTAAAAATGGAATATCAAAAGACCTATGGAAAGACTGGGTATGATTTTCATTGGTGGGTTTTGGGGATAATTTAAAAAATAATCAGATGTGATATGCTCTTGAAAGGTTATGGCATGTACTAATTCAGTGATAAACGACATTGATGAGATCACAGATCCATCAAGATGCTAAAGTTGAATTAAGCTAACTGGAAATTATTTGCCATGATTTATTAATTATTTGTAAACAGTCATTCTTAGTGATATTATCTCTGCATTACTATCAAGTTTGCTTTTACTTAACAGACTTCCTTATACAGATAAATCAGTAAAATAAGCGAATACAATTACATCTACATCATTTTTTAAATACTTCCTTTGAGCTTCATAACAGAATCCTTCTATTCTATAGTTTGTAAAGGTATTTTATCTAAGAAATAGCTATATTTTCTAAGTCTGAATTCTAGTCATGTGAAAGCTGGTAAAATTCTTTAAGAGCATTTAACATGAGAATTATTAAACAATGAAATACATGTATAATTCAAGTACTTCTGGGACAGAGAGAGATGTATTAAAAAGAAGCAAATGTTCTACTGGTTGTAATAGAACCAACCTCCTGAGCTGCAATCCTGAGAATGAAGGATGAGATCAAGGAATAATAATAATAGTTAATAATAATTAACATTTATAAAGCATTTACTATGTGACAGGCACTGTGGTAAACTCTATACAATTATTATCTCATTTGATCCTCACAACAACCCTGGAAGGCAGGCATTATTATTATCCTCAAATTATTCCTACAGATGAGGAAACTGAGGCAAGCCAAGGCTAAGTGGCTTGTCAGGGTAACAAGCTAATAAGAATCTAAAGCTGGATTTGAACTCAGGTCTTTTTATAAATTTTATTTTTAATTTATGGAATAAAACAAACATTTCTATAACATAGTACAATAAAAATAGATGGTTGTTTATGAAACTTCTAAGGTCAAGAAAGATAAGTCTGAGGATTTGCTTGAGATTACACAACTCATCAGTTGCAAGTACTTTCCATTATACCATAGTGACTACAGTTTCCTATACTTTCTATGATTTGGAATGAATGTTAAAATTGATTAAATAGAAGATAACACATACACACACAATGTAGGGTGATATTAAACCACTAGGCTCAATGTAGGAAAATTATTTCCATTCAATAAGCATGATAAGAGTTCTTCTTAGTGAATAACAAAGTTTAGGTGCCATGTTTTAATGAATTACCTTCTATATAGAAATCATTTATTTTTAAAAGGAAATTTTATTGATTTGCCTTTTGTTTTTATAACATAGTTGTTTCTGGATATATCACCTTCCACCCCTCATCACTCCTCCTCCACATATACCTATCGCCAAATGAAACTTCCCTAAAAAGAAAAAAAAAAACAACAGCAAAACTAATAGACACAATAATCATGTCTGAAAACACATGCACCCATAGTCCCCACCTCTATAGTGAAAGGAGAGAGGTGCATCAAAAATTAATTATCAATCAGCATAATAGCAATACAAATAACAGATTATTTGAAGTCACACTACAGATTGTCTTGAATGCAAGGGTAATATGTTTAGACTTCATCATAAAGAAAATAGTTGAAAGATTCTGAGTGGATAATTGCTGGTGGGGTAGGAGGGTTGACATGAGGAAAGCAGTGTTTTAAACAAGTCTCCCACGTAGAAAGGACAGTTAGGTGACACACTGTATAGAGGGCTGGGCCTAGAGTTAGGAAGGCCTGAGTTCAAAGGCAGCCTTAGACACTAGCTTTGTGACCTTGAGCAAGTCACTTAACGCTGTTTGCCTCAGTTTTTTCATCTGTAAGATGAGCTGTAGAAAGAAATGGCAAACTACTCCAAGATCTTTCCCAAGAAAACCCCCAGGGAGGTCATGGACAAGATTGAAACCTCTGAACAACAACCACCTATGTAGATAGATCTGGAATGGAAGAACCTGGAGATAAAGGAAGCCAATTAGAAGCAACTGCAGCTCTGAAAGAAAGAGATGATGAAGGCCTGAATCAAGTTAACAGCAGAGGGCCAGAAAAAGAAGAAAGGTTTTGAGAAACACAGTGAAGGAAAAAATTAGCAGTGTTTGCTCAATGATTCGATATAAGAATCTGGGGCTTTTTAACCTTTTTTTTATGTCCTGGACTCATTTGTCTGGTGAAGCCTACAGTTCCCTTTTCAGAATAATATTTTAAAATACATAACACAAAATACCTAGGACTACAAAGGAAGCTAATTATATACAAACATACCTAACAAAATATTGAAAAAAAACAAACAAGTTTTAGATCTTAGGATAAAAATCCTTGATCTAGATAGTGGAAGGAGTCAAAGATAATTTAAATATCAAATTTACAAATTTAAATAATCAAAGATTCTAACATTGAATAAACTACTAAGTTCTCATTAAATATGATAAAAGTCACCATTTGGGGATCGGTGAAGAATAGTACCATTAATAGTACCATTAATACCAAGAGTAGTACTTTTAATATGAATAATATTAATAGAAATAGGGGAGGCAGAATAACAAGAGACACTTTTCAACTACAGTAAAATTTAAAAAAAACTACAATTTTGCTTTAGGTTTAATATAATAATAGCTGACATTTATCTGCAACTTTAAAATCTATAAAGCAGTCTACATAAATCATCTCACTTGAGTCTTTCGACAACAGTATGAATTGATTATTAGATGTACATTTTATGGATAAGGAAATTGAGTTTCAGAGATGGTAATTAAATACATAACCCATGACCAGAGCCTAATATAGCTAGTAACTGACAGAGGTTTGATCCTGATTTCAAGATTCCCCTTTCCTCTCTCTCTCCCACACTCCACCCCTTACTATGACAGCACAATGCCTCTCAGGGGCGATAATTTTCACCAATTTTTTTTTCTACTATAAAAGAAATAAAGAACTGAAAATATTTTCTTGTAAGATTTCCAAACAGAAAAGAGAGAATGGCAGATGGATTAATCATATATTTTCTCACTTTGCATAATAATAGATTTTATATAGCATTTTAGAATTTTCAAAGTCTTCATATGCTTTTAGAATTTGCAAAGTACTCTTGATATATCAATTGAGGCTTAGAACAAGTGTGAGATATGTTCGGTAGGTATCATCCACATTTAACATATCAGAAAACTAAGGCTCAGAAAAGTTAAGTGTTTTGTCCACAGTCAAACAGCTCAGTGTGTTATATCTGGAAATCTGAAAATCACTTTGTGCTTCTAAGTATAACTATGCAGCTATCACCTAAGTCACACAGTCTTCATGTTATTTTTATACAACACTGTGTGTGTGTGTGTGTGTGTGTGTACACACACACACTCACACACACACATATATATTATATATATATATATTAAAAACTATTGCTTTTATAAGATAGGTAGTCCCTACTTGATGGATGGCTAAATTTGACTTATATTAAAATAATAAGTAGAATAAGAATATAAGATTAAAACAAAATAAAGAGTGATTAAATGAATATTCAGGGGATTTTCCCAAATTTATTTTCTTAGATTCTAACATTGAATAAACTACTAAGTTCTCATTAATTTAGCTCATCCGAGCACTGTAGCAATGCAGAAGTGTGAGGCCACAGGGTGTGACTCACTGAGGATAACAGAAGGTGAGAGAAGCAGAAAAGATCAGGGAATGCTGTGTGGAGGAGCTTATGACAGCAGCCACATGTATTTCTGATAATACAGCAATTGCAAAAAGACTGTGCATAACTTAGGGAGAGAAGCCAATTGAAATTTAATTTTTAAAATAACAAATTAAAAGTATTTTTCACATATCCACCGGCGATGCAACCTAAGGTTTTTGTTGTAATCTGGACGTCATTTATTGTCAAAAGACTAGGATTGTGTCTCCTCCCACCCCCATCTGAAAAATTTAGGTTAAACAGGTCAGCAACCTATCCTAGGAATGACTTGAATAGGATCCAGGACCCAGCTGCGTGTGGATAGAGCATTGACCGGGGGTCAAGAAGATCTGATTTAAATCCAGCTCATCCATTTTGTACCTCTGTGAACCTGAGCAAGTCACAACCTCTGCCTGTCTCCGTTTTCTCTTCTTTAAAATGAAAATAAAAATAGCCTCTATCTCTCTAAGTTGTTGTTGTTGTAAGGATCAAATAATGTATTTATAAAATGATTGACAAGGTGCCTGGCCTAAAGTAAGCACTTAATAAATGCTTGTTCCCTTCCTCCTTTGAAGTCTCTCTTGGACAATCCTTACATGCTCCACAACCATCAAAGGTTTATCTCATTCTGTCTAGCATCATGTCCTTTCTATCTCCCAGTTCCTATAAACATTGAGCATCTCATAAGGCTGGGGCTTCCTAATCTCATTCTACTTAACCAGTTACTCAAGTAATTATGTTTTAATTTAAATCTGAGATTTGAGAAGGTTAGAACATGAGGAGTGAATGAAATTCACAGACTCAGAAGGAGGTGAGAATTACCAAAGTGCTCTAATTTTATAGGTCTAGGTGTAAAAGATGAAACCAGCTATTATCCTCCTGTCTTGTTGAGTTTAAACATTGTTTGTGTTTTATTAAATATAGAACATTGTTTGCATGAAAACAGTGTTAGCATCCAACATTTTAAACTTTTGGCAAGACTCGCAGATGTTACCAGTGACCTTATCTGTCAATCTTGTTAATTTTATTTCTTTATAAGGAACATGATATTTTAATATCACACCTCTCCTAAGGGCATATTCACAGCAGCTCAAGTTCACCAAGGATAAGATCTAATATGAAATTTTATTAGTAAAGAAGTTTGAAAGCTAGCTAAAATTAAAGTTCATTTTGAACATTAGGCGTACTTTAAAATGCGAGCATATTCCAGTACATCTTTGCAAGCTGTATCAAGGCCTACAGAGAATGATGAGCCTAAGGTACTCAGTATAGGATAGTAGAAATAGTGACTTTAATAAGAACTTAGACTTTTTACTATAACACTATATTTTACTATAATAAAGGGCATTTCCAAACATTTCCTCTATGAGAAAATCTAAAGAGTACAGAATTGGTATGTACAATATCATGCACTCCTTTTTATATAATAAATACAATATAGTAGAAAGAAGACTAGATTTGAAGTCAGAAGTCCTGGGTTCAGATTCAGACTCTTCTATTTGCTAGCCAAATTTGACATTAGGCAAATCAAATCACTTAACCTCTTAGGAAGAAGTTCCATGGAAGACAATATGGCACATGAAATTAATTACGGGGTTGAGCTCAAATTCCATCCTTAATGCATACCACCCTAGGCCTTCCTGGACTTAACCTCTCTGGACTAACAAAGGAACGAAGGTTTCCTTATTTGTAAAATGAAGAAGTTAGACTTAATAACTGGTAAGGTCACTTTCAGCTCGGTAGGACAAATTGGCATGTCAGGATCTGGATAGAGACTTTTCTAACAGATTTCATGCATCTTGTAGATAGCTTCATGAACATTATTAAAATGGTAATATTATTGAAACAGTTTAAATGATAATCATTAATATTAAATAATAAGGATTAACATTAAATAATATTGTAAATTACAAGCATTCATATAAACTATTATAGTATTGATATAATATTATTGCTTTGTTATTCATTCATTTCCATCATGTCCAACTCTTTGTGAAACTTTTTGTGGTCTTCTTGGCAAAGATACTGGAGTGGTTTGCTATTTACTTCTTCAGTTTATGTTATAGATGAGGAAACTGGCAATCAGGGTTAAGTGACTTGCTCAGGGTCACACAGCTAGTAACTGTCTGAGGTTGGATTTGAACTCAGGTTCTTTTGACTTGAAGCCTGGCACTCTATCTACTATACCTATAATATTAATGATATATTAATTAACACATAAGATAATTGTTAATGATATTGCCATTTATTAAAGTTATAATAGTTCTGAACTTTTATAAAGTTAAAAAGAAACACAAAAACAAAGTAATTATAAGATATTTTTATAGAGCTTTAAGGTATGAAAAGCAGTATCTCATTGGACCCTTACAACAACCTTGGGAGAGAGATGCTATTAATATTTTCGTTTTACAGATGTGAAAAATGAGGCAGTCAGATGTTCAATTATTTGCCAGAGGTCATAAAGCTGTTAGTGTCAGAGGCTGAATTTGCACTCAGGTCTTCCCGACCTCAAGTCTAGTACTATATATTAAGCAGCTGCCTGGGCATCTTGAAAAAAAAATCCTGAAGGTTTCCTGAGGCATTGACTGCCTCTCTCATCTTAACAAAACTATCTGAGCAGAATACACTGGAACCAATCTGCACACAAATGCCCCTGTGCTTACAAAGCATCACATCCCTCCCCACTGCCCCCCCAACCATAATCCCCAAATCACTGCTTCCCTTGACATTTTAGGACCTCTGGAGTTCTCCAGGCGCTTGGTCCCTCCTTGTTCTCCTGAAATTTCCTCCATTTGCTTCTAGCTTGGCCCCTGCAGCAGGTCAACCAGGGTAGCAAACCCTGAACAGTTCTAACCCAGCAACTAGTTCTGTGAGTGCTGAAATTGCCACCCACTACTACTACTTTCAATAACACTGACCTCCATCCTATACATCGATTATCAAGCAAATCAGCCTAACAGAGGCAGAGGAAACACAGGTGGTGGCACGGGCCACATGGGCCAAAAATGATCTCTACCACCTTTCTCAGAACTTCCCCCTGAGATCCTGGTGGAGGGAATCCAGAATCCCTAGTAATAGCAGCATCACTTCTCCCACTTCCACCTCTCCCCCCTACTCCCCAGCCTGGTTTCAAGTCTATTGCCCATGGGAGCTATATTTGTACAAGCTCTATCTGGCAGCTGCTGCCCCAACTCCCTCAGTAGCCTCAGCTACTGAAGAACCAGGGGAGAAAAAAGTTCTTGCTACCAATGTCGCTGGTCCTGTCAGTTAGATCAACATCAGGTAGGCAGGTATTTTTATCAATGGAAATGAAACTAAAGAAGATTCATTACCACCTGCTTTACTACCACAAGGGGCCTTTCCCATCTGCCCCAAACTGATCTTTCTTTTTTTGTGTGTCCTTCAATCACCATTTGAGACTCAAAATGAGGGACTCTCATTTTTTTTAATTTATATTTCCAAGATTTCATACAATGCTTTGCTCATAATGAACAGCTAATAATTTCTCTTTCATTTGTTCTTTCATTCATTCATCCAAACAAGTGAGCAACAAGAATTTACTAAGTTGTCACTATATTCTAGGCCCTGTCCTAAGCCTTGGGGTTTCAAAGAAAGGCAAAAACAATCCCTGCTCTCAAGTAACATATTTTTATAGAGGAGACAACATGCAAACAAATATAGGAAACTAAGGCAAACAGAGGTTAAATGATTTGCCCAGGGTCACACAGGTGATAAGTGTCTAAAGCTAGATTTTAATTCTGTGTTCCTGATTCCAGGTCTACCACTCTATATACTCTATCACCCAGCTACCAGTCTCAAATGGAAAGCTCTGAGGTTTGGGGTGGAGGCAGGGTTAAGGGAAGTGGTGTAAAGGCCTCTTGCAGAGGATAGGATTTGATCTGAGGGAGTGCATTCCAGGTATAGAGGACAATCAGTAAAATGGCAAAGAGTTAGGAGATAAGATGTCGAGAGTAAGAAGGGAATAAAGATGTCTGGAAAGGTGGGAAGGGATCCAGTTGTAAAAATTTTTAAAAGCCCAACAGAAGATTTTATATTTCATCCTGGTGATAAGAAAGAGGCTCTGGAGTTTACTGAGTTGGGGAGGTGGAAAGACAAGGGATGGAGTGTGATGTGGTCAGGCCTGAACTTTAGGCAGATCATTTTGACTCCTGAATGAAGGATCAGCTGAAGTAGGGAGAGACTTGAGGGCAAAGAGCCCCATGGAAGACTAATGCACAAGTCCAGGAAAGATGTGATAGGGCCTGCATTAGAGTGGTGACGTTGGAAGGATATCTACAAGAAGTGCTGAAATGTTAGCACTAGGGCACAGAGTATGTATGAGGAAGGAGTAAGAATGAGGAGTCCAAGGTGACTCAGGTTGTAGGCCTGGGTGACTTGGGAGTGTGGTGGGGCCTGTCAAAGCAAGGGGATATAAGAACAGGGAAAAACTTGGCGGATGAGCTGAGCTGTTTAGACAGTGCAGAACTGAGGTAAAAGATGAAATGACAATTTAGTGGTACTCAAAACTGCTTCATGTCTTTTTTTTTTTAATGTTTCCTGGGAGAACATAATAATAGTTGTGATCCTGCTCCAGCTTTAAGATTGTCCATCGATAAATGTTTGTGGATTTTTTGTTTTATACATTTCTTTTGTGTAAGAGGAAATAAATGTCCTATACTCGATTTACATTGTACATCAAAGATTTTTCTAACTCCTAGAGCCAATTTAACCAGTGATACTAGGCAATTAGGTGGTTCAGTGGATAGAGTGCTGGGCCTAGAGTCAGGAAGACTTGAGTTCAAATCTAGCCTCAGACACTTCCCAGTTGTGTGACCCTAGGCAAGTAACTTAACACTGTTTGCCTCAGTTTCCTCACCTGTAAAATAAACTGGAGAAGGAAATGGCTAATCATTGCAGTATCTTTGCCAAGAAAACCCTAAATAGAGACACAACAATTTTCCTTGGCACTGAGTGGAGGCAGGGTGGGGAAGGGAGAGGTGAGGTATGAAGAGCCAGAAGAAGAGACAAAGGAACCTAATCCCTCAGTCCAAATCAGAGAAGAGAGAGGAATGAGGTGAATAATTCAGCCACCTTGGATCCACTGGAAGCTATTACTGGATGATGAGAAAATACAGCGTAACATAGATCTTTGTTATTTCTCACTCTTATTATCAAAATATCTTTCATCTCTTCGGGCTTCTGTTTCTCACTTCCCATCCTTATAATTAATCCGAAGTATCATCTGTCTCCTGAATGTCTTAAGATTTTTTTTATCTTTTCCATATTTAGTTTAATATTTTTTCCTTTTGGCCTTCAAAAGAATATTTGGCTTCTGTTCCTTATTTCCTCCTACAATCGTATTCCAAATCTGCCTCTTCACTACACTCTGTTCCTTATTATTAACTTTATACTTTCTTGCGTAATGTTCCTTATGCCTGGAATAACACACTGTTCACTTAATCAATCAATGGTTTCACATTGGGTCCCTGTCCAGGCTCTCATTCAGCTATTAAATTTCTCAAAAAACTTTTCATCCCTATGGGTGTTTGACATTTATGTTACTATCAAAGAGTACCCCATATACAATCCATGAACATTTTACGGTGAGCTATAAAAATGATTTATTTCACTTCAGATTTTTCCTTATTCTCTAACACAAAATACATGAAAAATCACATGTATATATAAATAAAGTTACATATACACATAAATATATAATTATGTCAATTTAGAGCTAGAAAAGACTTTATAAATTGTTATCCAATTTTACAGATGAGGAAATTTGATGATTTACTCAAAGTCATACAGATGAAACAGGACTAGAACCCAGGAAGTCTTACTCTGTCTGAGTCTAAAGATCTCTATTAATACATTTTTTTTTACTGGACTTATTGATTGACTCAGCCTCTGCAGTCTTGTTTGTATATTGCTTTATCCTTTTTTTTAAATAAAACTTGACATTTTTCTGATTAACTTACATTATAAGCTCCTTGAGGAAAGGGACCATGTCTTTCACTCCTTTTATTTCTTCTGTCCTGATAATATACAATACTGATTTATAGACTATCTTCTTACATTTATAGAATTAAAAAAAAATTCATGTCTTCTAACCTTTCACTTTTAACAAAAAAACCCATCAAGAGATTCTTTCTATTTTTAGCTGTCCTTCAAAGCCTTTCCTGTTAAAAATATTTTATTATGAACTTTTAGATCCATCAACAAACGTGATGATTTCCACATACAAATAAGAACAGAAAAAGACAATCATATATGAAGCTGTGGATCTCACTGATGTACAGCTTTTTTTTTTATGTCTGTGATAAATTTAACAGTTATTTTAAGGTAGTCTTATTGTCTCTGAACTCTTTGCTCTCTTCTGTGTATTTTTAAGATGTTTCATTAACACTAAGAAAGCAAAAACTATAAATTTCTGAATTTGAGGTGACGAACACATTCATAGATACACTTTTTCAATGGGGTATTATTCTACTTGAAACAAAAATATTTAAGTTACAGCAAGTTCATTTTAGGGGAGGGTGGAAGGTCTTTCAGTCTTTTGCACTCAGACACTAGAATTGTACAGTCACAATCAGTGAGCTGATCATGAAAAAAATGATTTTTATTCCTATTTGGCAGA
Source organism: Vombatus ursinus (assembly GCF_900497805.2). Taxonomy (NCBI): domain Eukaryota; kingdom Metazoa; phylum Chordata; class Mammalia; order Diprotodontia; family Vombatidae; genus Vombatus; species Vombatus ursinus. Next base: position 1,473,847 of record NW_020944605.1, read on the forward strand.
ATAAAGTGAATGGCAATAAAATTACCACCAAAAATTTATATAACTCTATACCTATTATTTCCCTACTAGTGATAGCTAGGTGGCATAGTGGATTTCATCACTAGATGGAAACAGGAAGACATTGGAAATTCAAATTCTACTTCAAATAACTAATAGTTGTATGAATTTAGGTGTAACTAAGCCACTCAGGCTGAGTTTCCTCTTCTGTAAATTGGGGGATAATAATATCATGGACTACACAGTTTTGTTGTGAGGACCAGATGAGATAGGATATTTACAAACCTTAAAGTTCTTTGTATGTTCTGGCTAATGTTACTATTATTCAATGAGAAAGGCAGTTGGTTACAGATAGGAAAATTTAAAATTTTAATATTAATCATCATAAGCACTAAAGAATAATTTCTATTTTTATTAAAGTAATATTCTCATTTACATTAGCATTAAAATGGATGCCAGTATTTTAAATAATGCAATTATGATCACAGGTTGTTTTATGTTTTAACATGCTAATTAGTATGAGAAAAGAAAAATTAACTTACACTGTTGTTAATAATACATTCACTGAGGCAAAAAAAATGGGCTAAAATATCTACTGTTCATGTTCTGTTCTGATTCTGTGCTTATTTTCAATGACTATTCAGGTACAATCAGCTTTATTAAAAGGCTGAGGCTTCTGTTTTGCTCAGAGATTTAAATGTGGCTTAAATAAAACATATTTGGGCTCTCCTTTTTATAAAGTAAGATTTATTGGTAAAAAAAAAAAAGGACATGATTTCCTACTGTCGGTGATTAACTATTTCACATTCCACTCATTTAAAAAAAAAAAACCAAAACTGTTTTTGACCCAGGTAAACAATTGGATTAATCTAGGTTAATATGATTTTAACACTATAACCTCTCCCTTCTCTTCCTTTGCCATTCTTCAGATTAAAGAGAAAGCATAGAAGAGACCTAGACCAACTTCTTGGGAGTTTGATGTTTATAAGAAAATCTTGAAATACATCTGAACAGTAATACAGGTATTAGAGGCTTGGCTGGAAAGCACCATAGAAAAGGATTATCACATTTAACCACAGTATAAGCCATAAGGATGAGTGATCAAATGCTGCTGCTTCACTGTTATTCTTGCCAGAATTCAGATGGCTGCTATAAAGGGGCATAACTAGAGGTGCATCCACAGAGGCTTAAACAAAATCACAGGATCTCAGAAGTGGAAAAAGGCTTAGAGACCCCATCTGAGCAGCAGCCCCTAGGCAACATGCCTGACTAGTGGTCATCCTGCTTTTGCTTAGTGACCTCCCTATCCCCTAAAGAAGCACATTTCATTTCTCCATGCTATTAATTAGGATTGTGTTTCCCCTTACATCTAGCCTAAGTCTGCCTCTTGGCAACTTTCTGTCATTCTTTTTAGTTCTATCTTCTGGAGGCAAGAAGAACAAATCTAACCCCTCTCCCGTGTGACAACCCACACGTTCTAGACATAGTCCCCCCACTTCCCTTCCTTCAGTCTTCTGAATATCACACTTTCAGAAGAGTAGAGACAGCTTAGTCCATGTTGTATTATCAAATGTCATTCTTTTATATTCCTTAAGGACACAAAATAACAACAACAACAACAACAACGATAGCTGGCATCTATATAATTATTTCAGGTGTATAGAGACATAACTTTGTCTTATTTGATCCTCAGTTACCCTGTGAGGTAGAGGCTATTACTATTTCCATTTTACATACAAGGAAATTGAGGCTGAGAGAAGTTAAATGTTTTGCCCAGGGTCACTTGGATAACTTAAATTTCTGGATTTGACTCCAGGTCTTTCTAATTCAAAGTACTCTATCCACTGTGCCACCTAGCCACCTCAGAACACTTTATGTGTCTGAGTACAGTGTGTCCTCTGAGGTAAGGCTGCAAGGGGCCAGACTGGACTTATTCCATCTGCCCCCAAAGATATACCCAACACTTCCTGCTGACAGCTCACAGCCAGTATACTCAGGTAAGACTTCAGATTATGTAAGAGAATGAAATAAAATGAAATTAAAATTAAAAAATAATATGCATAAAGACAAGGGTCTAATTGCAGTACAGCAACTATTTTCCCCTCTTCCCTCACTACCTGTTTCTCCTCCTTCCCAGACTTTTAACTTTCTTTTTTTGTGTTGTCATTTCCCCAAAGAACATAAGCTGCTTGGGGGCAGGAATTGTCAGCGGTCATCATCTCGTTAGATTTTCACAGTAACCTTGGGAGGGACACTACCCAAGTATTTTTGTTTACTAGGAGAATTGTCATTTCAAGTAGACCACGAATAACTTAGTTTTTTGGGACATGCTTCTCTGTATGGACAGTAATCAAATCACTAATAGCAAAAATGAATCTAAGGAAATGCATTGTCTATTTAGGAGAAAAAAACCCCACAACTTCTATTTTTAAAAATTCTAAATGTGAGTGATTAATGCACAAACACAGTGAGAACAATAATGTTCTTGGAAGAATTTCCTTCAGTCATTGGCATAGAAATAAATATAGATTCAAGGTAGATTGAGAAAACAAATCAAATTTGAGCAATTAACAAAATGGTAAGTGATACTTTTTTTTTCCCTTAAGGGAGCAAACTTTCCTTTGCAAAATGAATGCCTTTATAATTCACTTTAAACAAAAACACAAAAACAGCTTAGCTTAAAGATATTTTATAGACGCCTTCTCAGGAAAGTTCAATTAGGATACAGAATCTGTAAGAGAGAATTAATACCTAAAGATTTGAAATTGATCTTCTAAGATATTATTTTAATGATAATCTCTTTGATAAACAATTTAATAAATGTCTTTTCATTAAATAATATATTTCCAGAAATTTATATCAACTTATTGCTGGATGACTTGCTACAAAAGTGAGCTACTATTACTAACTGTTTGAACTTGTGAATACTAAACTTCTTTAAGCCCCATGTTTATCTATAAAATTATAATAAAAACACCTGCCTAGAATTTCCTAGAAGGATTTTGGGGTAATAATAAGTGAAAACGAGACATATATAGGAGAACAAAATTGTTGTCGAGCTCACACGGGATATATTGTCTCTTATATATGTGTACAAAAACAACCACAAAAATGAGTAATAAATGCACCCTAATAGTAAAAATATATCAGTGAAATATGGACTGCTCAGTGGATGTGTTGAAATATTAACCATGGAAGTTAAATTCCAAAAATTATAACAGAGATTAAGATAAAATAATTTCTTTGAATGCATTAGTATAGCCTCTAATTCCTGGAATTTTATGTCAAAAGGAGATGTCCAATTTAGAGAGCATAGGAGGATGAAGCATCAACTATAGCAAAGAAGTATAGTGGAAATAAAATTGTATTAAGGAGACTGCTTTTAACTGGGAACTTTCTACTTCAGTTTCCTCAACTATAAAATGAAAGGATTGAATTACATGTTTCTAAGGTCTCTTTCAACTCTAAAGTTCTATAATATCTTTGGTGTCCTAATTCTTAGCAAAAGTTTCATGATGAATAATCTCATGAAGGTAAATAAGATTTCATATGCAATTGTTGGCAAATGCTAATAAAAATCATATAAACAATTGCCAGCCATAGTTTTTATTGAAACACAAACATCTAGAAAAGATTTTAGACATTAGACATTAAAAACAAGTCTCAAGAAATATATGGAATATGTATTTGCATTTTCTGTTTGTCTTTACATGATGTTATAAATGTAAATCAATTCTTAAGATCTCTGAAAGATACTAAAAGATCGGGGAAAAATCAGAAACATCATTACTTTCCCCAAAAATGACTGAGAAGATAATCATAACTAATAATATATGTACCTTTATTCTTAATTGGCAGCTATGTGGCACAGTAGATAGAGTGCCAGGCCTATAGTCAGGAAGACTTATATTCCTGAATGCAAATCTGCCTTAGACACTTACTAATTGTGTGACCCTGAGCAAGTCCCTTAACCCTGTTTGCCTCAGTTTCCTCACCTGTAAAGTGAGCTGGAGAAGGAAATGACAAACCACTCTAAGATCTTTGCCAACAACACTCCAAGTGGGGTAACAAAGAGTTGGACATTACTGAAAATGACCTAACAAACCTTCATACTTATGTTAACTATGTTAATTGTGATCAATCGAGCATTTATTAAATGCTTATATTTGTCACCTATGTGCTAAATTAAAAAACAAAAACAAAAAACAAAGAAACAAAAATAGCTTCTGCCCCTTACATTCTAATAGGGAAGAAAATAAGTATGTAAATAGTATATACAAGATACTGACAGAAAAAAAGAGAAGGTAGCCATTGGGGGGGGAGGCATAATCAATGGTAGGGAGGGAGCTAAACAGAGAAGGGAACTGAGAAAGGCATTTTATAGAACATGGCACTCAAACTGAGTGCTGAAGGAAGTTAGGAATTCTAAGAAGCCCAGGAAGTAAGGAAGGAGAGCATTGCACATTTGGTAGACAGGTAGGGCAAAGATACAGGAGATGATATGGAATGTTTCGTGTGAGGAAGAAAAAGTAGACCAGGATGGCTGCATCATTGAGTGGATGGAAGGGAGAAATCTGTAAGATTACAAAAATAGGAAGCACCCAGATCATGAAAAACCTTAAATGACAGAGTTTATATATGATCCCAGAAGTAATAGGGAGACTTTGAAAATTATTGAGTAGAGGGAGTTCCCCACACTTTAGGAAAATCACTTTGGTAGCTGTGGGAAAGATGTACTGGATTGGAGAGATAATTGAGTCAGGGAGACCGATTAGAAGGATACTGTAATCGCCTAGGCATGGTGTGGTAGGGGCCTGATACAGGATGGTGTTAATGTATATGACAGAGATGTATGTCACTGATGTTGTAAAGGTAGAAATGTTAAGATTTGGCAAGTATTTGGATATATGAGGTGAATGAGAATTTGCAGTTGAGGATGACACCAATGTAATATTCCAGTTTGACAGGAAGGATAAAAGCTCCTTCTATAGAAATAGGGAAGTTTAGAAGAGTGGTGGATTTGGATGGAAAAATAATGAGTTCAATTTTGTATGGATGGAGTTTGAAATATCTATGAAGCATTAGATTTGAAATGTTCAGTAGGAAGTTATTGATGCTGAACTGGAGCTCAGGAGAGATATAATAGCAAATCTGAATAGCAAAATCTGAGCATTATTGACATATGGATGATATAATTGATCCATGGGAGTTAATTAATCACCAAAGAAGATAGAGAAAAGAGAATAGGTCCCAGGAAACAGCCTTGGAGTAGGGGGAGGCAGCACAATTAGTAGTTATGGTATGAATGAGGATACAAAAAAGGAAACTCAGGAACAATAAGATAAGTAGAAGAAGTACCAAAAAAAGTAAAGTTAAGAAAATCTAGGTAGGAGAGAATATATAGGAGAGGGTGGTCAACAGTATCAATACTATGGAGAGCTCAAGAAGGATGACAATAGAGAAAAAGGGGTGAGATTTGGCAATTAAGAAACTATTGGGGACTTTGCATAGTGCAGTTTCTGTTGAGCGATGAGGTCAAAAGAAGCCAGACTGCAGAAGGTTTAAAAGAGCCTGAGAAAGAGGAAGTGGAAGCACTGAATGTAAATGTTCAATTTTCAAGAAGTTCAGCTGAAAAGGGAAGAAGAAATATAGGATAACTGGTGAGGTTATGATACAGTGAGGTGTTCTATTCAATTTTTAAGAGTGAGGGAGGGTTTATTTGTAGGCAGTATGGAAAAAATAGGCAGGTATAGAAGATTATAGAGAGATAGTGTCGATGAAAACGGGGGCAATCTTTTGGAGGAGATCAGACAGGTCTAAGTCACCTATTGGGGAAAATTATTATGTAAATAATTTATGTATATATGAAGGACATCTTTGATTAAAATATCAGAATGGAACAGGAAGGCTTTCACAAGTGATATTTTTTAGCAGACGACATCTTTATTGTGACTAAACAACTGAAAAGAGCAGAGAAAATAAAATCCCAATTTGATTATTGACTATAAAAAATGGATTCGATGGAGCAAAATTCAATCTCTAATAAACTGTTTTTAATATAAACATTAAATATATTAAGATTAGAAAAGATTCTTTCATAAATCAAACAGATTAACTTTGTTCAATGATCCTTTGTTAACATCAAGGGTGGTATAAAATGGGTAGATATATGCATATAAAGGGTATTTGTTACAGTCACAGATAATATCTAACGCAGAATCCAAAGGGAAGAGGGATTATATATCCAAATACTTCATGAGGTCCACTAGATGCTCTAATTTGTGGATTTTATCAAGCAGTAGAACACATTACAGATGCCTCAATGATATCCATAATTACCAAAGAGTGCATCCTAATAGCCAAATAAGAAAAAGAAAATGGATAAAAACGCATATTTTGTCCAGATACTGAAGACAGATCATGAACTAGACCCAGATTTGAATTGGAGAAGAGAATGGGCAGGGCTGCATCTGGGAAGACGCATATTGTGTTTAATGATTCCAAAATTGTACTTGAAACACACACTCATCTTTTTAACACCAGTCTTCTTGTAGTAATGCTGTGTGATTTCTAATCATGTAATACAACTCTCTCCAAAAGATAAGAATTGCCAATTACCTTAAGGACAAGGAGAGAGGTGTGATAGGTATAAATAAATTGCAGCATATTGCTATTGGTGAAGTATAACCTAAAAGTCAGATAAAAGATATCACAAAAAGGTATGTGACCAGGAAGGGATGTGGGTCAGCCAAATAGTGAAGGTAAAGGATAATATGATAGCCTACAGTGTTGCACTGTTACCCAGGGAAGGTCAAAAGAACTATTGGGAGGCCCTCCCAACATACTGAGTAACCCACTGTAAAGAGCTTTTGGGAGTAGGTAGAAAAGTGTTGGATAAAAAGTTATAGATGGCTCAAAACAGGTACTACTGGAGGGAGATGCACACACATTGCTTTGATAGCATATCCATCAGAGGACTGAAGAATTTAAAAATATACTTTTGACTAAGTAATATTTCAACATTTAAAATATAACCAAAATGAGAGACCATTTTTTTTAGTAGCTTGATCACACATTTCTTCTGCCCATAATATAAACTTGTCACATGTATTTGTGGCAATTTACAATAATTTTAATTCCACTTCTGCATCTGATTTTTACTGTGGCATATATTAACTTGTTATGTTCATTTGACTGATGACACAAAAAAATAAATGTTTTCCTCAAAATGGATAGCATAGTTATATTAACTTGACTAAAATTTAAATGGAAAAAAAGATCAATTATGCATGTTTCAAAACACATTAAATATTCAAATTTAAATGTCAATCAAAGATCAGGACTTTTTCATGGTTATAAATTGCATTTTAGCACTGCTACCCCATGCTGGAAATGTCATTATATTTTATAATTTGGCATACTATAAAGGAATCATGTACAACTTTAATTATAAGGTCACCTCAGTGTCAGTTTGAAAGCTAGTTATATGGTATTAGCAAGATTGTCAATAAAATTTAAACTTTTCCATCATAATAAATATGTCATTATTATGCTTTTTACATTATACTCAATCACATGGCTATGAAAACTAAAACAATATCCTAAAAACAAACATATGCAAATACCTATCCATCAATATTTATAATTTTTTGATTATTCAGCATTGTATAAAAGAAAAATAAAAGATTATCTTTTTTATGTGGTTGAAATCATGTTAACAATTACATTTTAAATGAGCAAAGATTTAATACCTTATGCTTTTACAGTACTTTATATTTTATAAACTGCAGTATTATCTAATATATTTTCACAAAAACCCAGTAAGGTAGTCTCAAATTTTACAATTTTAGCTGCAAAACAATAAATTGATTTCTTAACTCCTTAAAAAAAAAAAGTATTGAATACCCATTTTGTAAAAGGCATTATGCTAGGTTATGTGAGAGTTGCAGAGATTGATAAAACATGATTCCTGCCTTCAGGCACTCATGGCTTTGAAGACTAAGGCTAAGGGTTATTTTTAGGTAAATAAAGATTTAATATTTTATGTAAAAGACTTATTGGACGAATAAATGGATTGAAAAAAAAAATAAGTACTTGGTATGTGCCAAACACTAGGGATACAAAAACAAAGGTAAGAATATAATTTGTCCTTGAAGAACCTATAATTTAAAAGGCTGTCAGATATGAAGACCAGAGATGAATGGAAAATTTGAATTTATATCTGTCAGCTCAGTGTCAACAGTGTCCTGAAAAGATTTTGAATCCGAAAAGGAGATAACCACAGTACAATAGATCATGGGACTAGACTGAGAAGACATAAGTATGGGTTTTCCCTTGAGTAGCTGTGGGACACTGGAGAAGTCATTTGGCCTCAGTTTTCTCATTTGTTAAATAAGACAGTTGGTCTAAGTCAGGGGTGGGGAACCTGTGGCTTCGAGGCTACACATGGCCCTCTAGGTCCACAAGTGCGTCCCTTTGACTGAATGAATATTTCACAGAACAAATCCCCTTTAGTCAATGTTCTTAGGGTTTTTCAGTTTTTCTATACGTTATTATAACTATTGTAAAATTTATCCTTTTGGTTCTATTCATTTTACTCAGCATCAGTTAATTCAAGTTTTTTCCAGGTTTCTCAGAATCTGTCTCATTCATAATTTATTTTGTTATCATATATTGCACTCTTATAATTTGTTTAACTGTTTCCCTAATTGACTCCCTAATAATTTCCCACCAAAATCAAGGGGATTTGTTCTGTGAAATTTGGATTCAGTCAAAGGGCCACACTTGAGGACCACATGTGGCCTCGAGGCTGCAGGTTCCCCACCCCTGGTCTAGATGATTTAGACGTCTGTGGTTCTTTCAGTTCTAAAATTCTATGATTTCAAAACCTACTAAAGTGGAGAAGAAAATTGTCTGAGTGTTTAATGTTTTTAAAGGTTCCTTATCAAACTTCATATATCTTCCATTTTACAAGCAATTATCAAAGATTCTGGAAACTTTCCACAAATCTTTTTGGTACTAGTTAAAAACTATAATATTAATCAATGGAACAGGTAAATAAAACCTAAACAATTGAACACAGCAGTATGGTATTCAATTAATCTAAGGATGTTAATTATTAGAGTATGTCTTTACTATTTGACAGAAAAACTGCTATGAAAAGTGTAAATCAGTCTAGTAGATAATAGGTTTATACTACTATCTTACACTATATACCAAAATAAGCTCTAAATGACCTAAACATTAGAGATCATATCAGAAATTCATTGAGAACAGGAGCTTTCAACATAAGGGGTAAGATGACATGTCTTTACTCATCAACAGATAGGATGATCAAAAATGATAATATGGACATTTTGATTACATATCATTGAAAAGCTTTTGCAAAGTTAAAATCAATGTGGTAAGAATAAGGAGAAAACATCTTTGTAGCAAACTTCTCTGATAAAGATCTGATATCCAAGTTCCATAAGATCAAGATGCAAGTCTTCCCCAACAAATAAGTCATCAAAAGAAAGGAACAGAAAATTTTCAAAAGAAAAAAAAACTGGAAGCTATCAACAGCCATATGAAAAAGATGATCCAAATCACTAATAATTAGAGAATGAAAATTAAAACTGCTGATGTTTCACTCAGATCTATCAGTATGCCAAAGATGTCAAAAAAGGAAAATGGCAATTGTTGGAGAGACTGGAAAGTAGACTTACACATTTTTGTTGGACCTGAGAATTGTTCCAACCATACTGCAAAGCAATATGGAACTATACCCACAAAGTCACTATTAAACTATGCAGTTCCAACAATACCACTCCTTGGTATATACCACAAGCATGTCAAAGAGAGAAGGATCCATATGTTCAAAAATATTGGTAGTAGCACTTTTTGGTGTAGTAATGTACTGAAAACAAAGTAGGTACCCATCAATTAGGGAAATGATTGAACAAATTTTAAGGATGCAATAGAATAATATGATAACAAAACAAATGATGAATGAGACAGACTCTGAGAAACCTGGGAAAACTTGTATGAAATGATACTGAGAGAAATTAATAGATCCAAGAGGACACAATACAATACAAAATACAATAGTTACAAGAAAAACTGAAAAACGTTAAGAATATTGACCAACCATGACTCTAGAAAAATGAAGATGACACATTCTTTCCAGAGAAGTGATTGACTGGAGGTACAGAGACATGCATGTTTAGATGTGATAAATGTGTGAATTTATTTTGCTTGACTGTATTTGTTATAAAGGAGAAATTTTATTTGGGGAGGGAAGCAGAATCAAGAGGATACAGTGAGTAGGGAATGATAGTGATGCAACAAAAAAAGGAAGAAAGAATGTTAATAAAACTTCTAGAAAACACAGAGGTGGAAGTGAGCAGAACAAAGTTAAGGAGGGCACACAGACAAGATGGGCGGTTTTGTTACCACCCTATTAAATTTATTATATACTTTAAAAAATTGTCATGGAAGTTTAGTTTCCTATGAAAAAAATGGAAGGAAGGAAGAGAAAGATCCCTCAAAATCTATCAATGAAGAGGATAAAAAGGAAATCCTTAGACAGAGTTGATAACCTGACAACACTACATTTAGAATTTCCTGACATTACAATGCTTCTAAAATCACCTGCAGATCAGTCCATCTGCTTCTGGGCACACAACCCCCAAATGAATTCCAGAGCTAACTATGTAGGTATGTGTGTGTGTATACACATACACACACACACACATACACACAAACCAATCATTTTGCATATATAGTAAAATGTGAGTCATACTTTTGGATCATCCTCCTGGGTTTCATTAAGTTTCAAGAGGGTTAACAGGCAATGTGGTGCATTGAAAATGAGCATTGAATTTGGTGGAATTAAGGGACCTGGGTTGGAATCTGAGCCATGACATCATCTGTGGTATATGTTGCTTCACCTTCATTTGTAAAACGAGGGGATCAGGCTAGATGAACTTAAATAACCCTTCTAGCTAAGAGAACCTTTCCAGGTAAGGACAGACAATATGAGGAGTGGTGGGTATAAATGTGGAAGGAGAAATACTGTTGCCAAGGCATTAGTAACATTGTCTGGATTTATGAGAGCCTAACTTTTTTTTAAAGCACCAGATGGTAAAGTCACACCAACCAGCAATCTCTCTTGGGCATCTCTAGGCCCATTTCCAACAAACGGTGAGTCCTGGGAAACCACCTTTATTTGGCTTACAGAAGGAAAAACCTTCCATAGAAGCCAGCTGAAAGTGAGAATTCTGTCATTTCAAGGCCCAAGCTTACTTATTTAGGCTCAGACTCCAGTTGGAAAGCCCTAAAACTATGTTCATTCAAGTAGCTCCTAGGGTGGTATAATTAGGCTGCTCCTTAGCAAGAGAATATCAAAGACTACCAGCACATCTTATTCAGAAATAGCAGAAGCAATAGAAACTACTTAAAGCTTTCACAAGCCAGTTAGATCAGGTAAACAAACACAATTATACCCTTCTTAATTTCATTAACAAGAGGGCTACTATGCATTTGTAGAGTTATTTGTTATGGGGGGGAGAAACTTTGATTTTACACACACAAAAAAAGCAAACCAACCCCCCCAAAAAAACTACAATATTGTTTTTCCCCTTATATACATATAGGAATGTATAGCTAGCTCCTAGCAAAATTTGAATCATTATATGTTATATAATTTATAATTATATATAATTTAAATAAAAAATGATATATTATATTGTATGTTATAAATGACAAAATATATAGTACATATAATGTAAGTATAAGTAAATATATTATATATATATAATACAATGTAAGCAGCAGTTCAGCTTATTAGATTGTGAGCTGCTTGAGGGCAGGAGCTTTTGCTTCTTTTGTCTTTTTAGTATCCCTACTTTAACATTGTGCCTGGCACATTATAGGAGCTTAATAAATGTTTATTGACTGATTTTCAAAGGAAAAAGGCAAACAAGTATTTCCCTGTAGTAAACTCACTAGGATTTATCCCACAAAGGTTCCCATGAAAACTGAACATGAAGGGGCATAAGAATGGAAACTAAAAGATATTTATAGTTTAATTATTCCGCTCTATTAATGTAAAGCCCCAGAGGGTGGAGCCACATTTGTGAATATTCCCCCAGAAAAACAAAAATGTTCAGGTGAAATATTCTTCTCTATACAAATATATAACACTCTGCATAATTCTCAGGGTTCTCCTTTCATTTTTTTTACTAATAAAATATTGACTACAACCAAAAATTTCGGCAGCAAATAAGATGTATAGGCTATAAGGAACTCTTTCTAATCCAGCAGGTGACACATTATAACCTAAACCTGGTACTTAGAGAAGAATTACATGGGCGATTAAGCAAAAACAGTGTGACTACACATCATGCCTGACAATATTAAAACACACACACACACACACACACAAGAAGTCTATATTCCTTATCACAAAATCTTTTCCATCTTCCATTAGACCCATTAGCATTTTTTCTTATTGCAAAGACCAGTTTCTTTTAGGTATTTCCAGGAAAGCAAATTAATATGTAACAGCTTTCTGTTATCTAGCACAGTAAGGAGAAGAGGGTTTTCTGGTTAACAGAAAGGTATTAATGGAAAATTTCAGGCTGATAAATTGCCCCCTAAATCTGTTTTTACTATACTCATTTCACTAAAGAAAGAACTGTAAATTCTACAGAAATGCTCCAGAAGGATCTCTAAGTCTGTCAACATGCAGATGGTGTGTGTGACAGTGTTGATTTTGTGGCAAAGTAAAGTCAATTTCTTGACTATAGAATTTAAAACAAGGAAACTCAACAAATTTTAAGTGAAGGAGGTAAGGAATAAACATATCTATAGGCTATTCACTTACTCCAACATGTCCTCAAGTTTGATTAGTATAGTACACTTTATGCTGCTTTTCACTTGTGATAGTACTTGGTTTTCGAAGAACTGGTTTATGACTACAGTTACACATGCCTAACCTCCATTAGAAAAGAAAACAACAAAACAAAACAAAACGGAATGCTACATGCACAACATTCAGCACAGTCACTGAAAGGACATTCCATTTTAAAAACTGTATTTCAGATTCCTGGTGAATCTGGTGGTACACTGCTTTACTGACCATAACTCTTTGAAGAATTCCCCTTTTTTAAAAATTATCATAGCTTGTAGCAAAGGAAAATGAAACAGATGGCATTATGTCAGATTCTGAAGAAGGAAAATGAGCAACTTGCAGAGTTTTTCAGTTGGAGTATCCCAAGTCACCAAATTTGTAAGGTAAGTGAAGTGGGCATTTTATATTATTCTGGTCCTCATTGCCTATGGACTATTGTTGTTCAGTCATGTCCAACTTTGTAGCCCCATCTGGGGTTTTCTTGGCAAAGATACTGGAGTGGTTTGCCATTTTCTTCTCCTGCTCATTTTGTAAATCAGGAAACTGAAGCAAACAGTTAAGCAACTTGCCCAGGATCACAGTTAGAAAGTGTCTAAGGTCAGATTTGAACTCAGGAAGACGAGTCTTCCCGACTGCAGGCCCAACACTGCACCACCTAGCTGCCTCTTGCATAAGGACAACAGGCTAAGCCCATGGATTGGGCTTAGAGAAGGAGGTCTCCACTATCTTAGAAGCCTCACATCCTACCTGGTATTCTGCTAGTACTAACCAGAGACCTCTGGCCCCACCAACATGGTCTGATAGGATTAACTACAGAGAAATATCCCTACCAGAATAAACCTGATCTTTGGCAAGTTACAACCCCAAAGTTAAGACATTTCCCTTCCTTTCTTCCCCCTTCCCCCAATCACCTGATATCTTCTTTCTATTCCTGAACCTCCCAAATAAGGAAAATAGATGAGCAGAATCACCTGATAGGCTCCTTTCGTGCCTGTAATGTGCCCTAAAGCTACATAAAACCCTCTACTTCCCTGTGCTCAGCAGAATTGCTATCCAACTGGCAATGTCCATCAGCTGATGCTAAGTAAACTTTTATTTTGCTAACCTTGCCCATTTATTTATTGACATCCAGTCAAATGGACCTTGGCAAGAGGAATTACTCTACAAGAGAATCTCGGGATCTCTGGATTGAAGAATTCCCCAACAGTTGTAACATCCTGTTTTGATTACTGGGCTTCAAAATCACCATGACTGGGGACTCCATTCCCTGTATTCAGAATTGAAAGGACCAGAGGCAACAACCCCACCCCCATTTCTTCGGGCTACAGGGCCTAAGGTGAGGGAAATTGCCCTTAGAACTTTCTGCAATAATTGCACCACATCACTCAGAAAATTAACAAGTCTTTCATCCTTAGACACCTTGGAAAAGAGCAACTGTGCGTCATTCCGGAAGATTTAAAGATCCTGTCAGTTTCAGCTATGCAGAGACTGAAAAGAGGTTCTTCTCATCCTTGTAGTAAGCCAATGCAGAATGTCCACAATGAGCCAAGCATCTCCCATCAAGCTGCCTCCTTCTTAGGAGATTAAGATATGCACCAGCCAAAGCACTGTTGTAAATGTATAACTAAAAACAAACAAACAAACAAAAAACAAAAAACAAAACAAAACAAAAAAAAACCTTGCACTCTGTGCTAGTGTTTGGGGTATGTAACAATGATCCATACATCTATCTCGGATATATTATCGACTTGTAGAATCTCCACGGGGAAAGGGAAGCTCCCATGCCATATACTTAAACATTAACAGCCATCTCCTACATATTTTCAAATCAAACTGAAAATTTAGGCAAAATTTATAACCACATGGAGAGAAAAAATGTATTTAAAACAATACCTTAATATGTACTTTTCATCTACAAGATCTAATGAAGTAGAGCCAAGAAAATGATATTGCAACCATAACTAGAAAAATGATAATGGAAAGAACAATCATGATTCAGTTAAAAGTGAATGCTGTAAACTTATAAACTGAAAACATGGCACTAAAGAAAACATATCAGAAGATACTCCAATCTCCCTCCGTTGCAGAGGTGTGAAGTCTTGGGCTATGGTACAATGAACACCTTGTTAGACTCTCACAATGTATTCATCAGTTTTTCTAATTTATTCTCTCTCTCTCTTTTAATATTTATTACGTGAAATGGCTCACTGGGAGAGGGAAAAGGGGAGGAGGAATCTTGGGAGATTTTGGTGATGTAAAAAAATAAGTTAATAATTTTTTAAAAAAGGAAATATTAAAAATGTTATTTCTGTCTATATGTATAGAAACAGTGGGCTTTTTCTCTTCATTTCCTTCCATACTTTGCCAAAGACAAATTAGGCTGTTCCTTAAATGATCCATTCTGGAGTTTCCTACCATTTCATAAAAACAAACAAACAAACAAACAAACAAACAAAAAACATAGCAATCAATATCTCTAAGTTACTTTCAGAAAAGGCAACTGGATAAATGATGAACACTGAATGGACTTGTCAAAGACATAACCCTCACCTCTCTTTGGTTTAGAGCAGAAACATGTATCTTCAACCCCAAGCTGTTTCTGCGGTCAAAAAAACTATGCAAAAAAAATTATACACACACACACACACATGTGTGTATATATACATATATATCTCAAAGCTTTATTGAAATATGTATATATATACATATGTATATATATACATATATGTATATATATCTATCAAAGCTTTATTGTACTAAGATTCCATTCAATTAAACTCCACTCATCTAAATCCACAGTACAAAAGAGGAGATGGGGGCCTTTTTTTTTTTTTTAATGTGCTCTTGTTTGTTACTACTACAGGTGTCTGTTCCTTTTAGCTTTTAAGATTAAGTCTGAACTCTGACATTTAGAGCTCTCTACTGGTTAACCTTCCAATTGTGAGAGTTAGCTGTAAGGGTTAAGTTTCCAGGGTTATAAAAACAACTCAAGGAAGCAGTTACACTGCAGGTGGGCTTGGGCTTAGCCAAAAGCTGATGGTTCCAAGAAGACATTGTTGGCACAATAGGGTGGGAACAGGGGGCATTCCAGAGGTGTTTCAGGACAATGTAACCCGGGAAGGAACAGACCAATTCAGGCCTGGGAGGTTTCCCACCGAATTTAACTGCATAAAAGCACTCTTGCCTTTGCACTTAGGGCCCACCCTTCCTAAAGAGGGGTGGAGCCTGCTTCTGGCCAGAAATGTCTAAATCCTTGGGACTTTCTCTGTAATAAACTTTTCTTGATACTAATTTTTGGTGTCAAGCTTGTTTCTAACACCTTTCTACCTTGCCCATTCCTAACTTCTTTTATACTTCTCCCCAAAATGACTCTTTTTCAATACTTCAGTCCAGTCGCCTTAATGCATCCCACAAATGCGCGATTCTTGTCTCTTTCTTCCTTAATCCCCGAACCAAACCCTCCTTTGAGGTTCAAGTCAAGTTCCAATTTTTCTAAGAAGCTTGTCTCCACCCAAATATATCTTTCCCATCTTTGAGATCCTATAACATTTGAAGGATATACCATGAAGTCTAACGCTCAAGCATAGGAATCAGCTTTAAGTGTTACCCTATTAACTAGATCACACAGGCTGTTAGGTGAGCTTTTTTGTTTGCTTTTACCCAGAATCAGGCTTCCACTTCCCAGTCACACCCACACATGCTGTCCCCTATAGCCTGCTTCTTTTGTTCCCCTTTCTGTGTCTTTTGCTCATTAGAATGTAAGTTCCTTAAGGGTAGAGACTGTCTTACTTGATTATATTTCTATCCCCAGCTTTTGTGGTTGGCACAGAGTAAATGCTTAATAAATGCTCTCTCTATATCTTTCTACCATCATTAAGAGTGAGGAAAAAGTTAGCATTTTCAAATTATTTTGTACTTTCTACAGGCATGGTTTGACCCTCAGTTTTATGTTCCTAGAATTCCTAGAGTATCTTGGAACTGGAGGATCCCTCAGGGATCATGTAACCCAACACTCATTTTACAGGTCAGTCAACAGAGCCTCAAAGATTTGAAGTGACTTGTCAAAGATAATGTAGCCATTTAGTGGCAAAACCAGAACTAAAACCCATGTCTTCTGAGATCTAACTGAACAAACATTTCTGCCAACTTGTTCTGACATACTACTTAATAAAAAACATTCCTTCTAACTTGGTTCCAAAGCCTGGAGGCCAGGAGCAGCTAGAATTGAATTGAACAAAATGAGATTTGAAAATTATTTTTCCCCTTGTTTTATTTCTGGAAAGAGGAAGTTGGGGGGAAGAAAGTCTAGAACTTTCCAGAGCCATCCTTTTCTGTTTCTCATTAACCAACCACCTTAGGTTTGTCTGAGATATCCAGTGCATAACCTGGCAAAATTCTAGATTCCTCAGTTAATAAAGATTCTCCTGTAATCCTTGATGTTTAATCATTTCCCCCAAATTTCAAAGATAAATCCTGGAAAACTTCAAAAATTTGAGCTTGTAGCTTGTAGCTTTGGGTCACACTTCAAAACTTTAGAAACATTTTTATATCCTGACTTCTAATTCTGAAAAAAGAGGTGAATTCGTTACAATGACACTTTCCCATACCTCCCACCCCCACCTCAGACAAATAGCAGTCCCCTCTAATAATGTGATGTTATTATTGTATGGACAGGTACAAATATTCACTCTTAAAAGAAAGTGTATATGCATATAATATATAAACATGCACATATATGTGTACATGTTATATATGCATATGTCATGTATACATGCATATAAATATATGCATGTTTATGTATATGTGATGCACATATACAAACATAAACTTAACTGAGATTATTTGCAAAGTATTTGACAAAGAAGATAAAAATCAGATTCTGGCATCTCCTTTGCTTAAAGAGAATTTTGCAGATAGGCTGCTAATTAATTACCACAAATTAACCTTTGAATATATAATATTTTATTTAACTATTAAACAGCTTTGTTTTCTGGGCACATTTTGAAATAGATGGTATAGAATAAGAATTAATTTTTATTTATTTGCAGTGAAAATCGAAATTACATTTTATAAAATGCTAAGATTAATGCCTATATGAGCTGAAATTGTACCTGTTTATTGTTCAACAATGTCTGAATATTCTGCTACAGAGTTCCATTGATTTTAGTGTTTTGGCAAGGTAGCGCACTTTCTGGTGATACCTCCTGACCACCAGTACACACTGTGTTGTGAACTTGTTCTTCATTAAAACAGCTAACACCTTACTGGAAGTTACAAAAAGAGCACTGAAGCTCTCATTAAATGAAAATTATA
Organism: Vombatus ursinus; assembly: GCF_900497805.2. NCBI lineage: Eukaryota > Metazoa > Chordata > Mammalia > Diprotodontia > Vombatidae > Vombatus > Vombatus ursinus. The sequence continues at coordinate 1,492,052 of NW_020944605.1, forward strand.
GAGGTGTTCCTGGAACTCCCTATGTCTCATTTACCATCTGGGCCCCTGCCCCCTATTTTTATCACCTTAAAAAACAGGGCAGAGTGAGAAATTGTAGGGAAAACACTTGGGGAAATAGAAGTGAAAAAGTGCTCTGGGTCTACTGCAGAGGTCAACACCCTCTTCAAACTGGTCTGCCCAGTCATCATTGATTCATACTCTCAAGTGAGGTGAGTTTGTAATGTTGGAGGGAGCATTAAAGAGGAGAGGTAAGAAACTGTTTATGAAAAGATAGGATTAAAAAAAAAGAAAAGATAGGATACCATCATTTAATTTCCCCATAGTCCCAGGAAGTTGTTTTGTTCAGTTGTTTTTCAGTTGTATCTGACTCTTTGTCAGCCCATTTGGAATTTTCTTGGCAATACTACTGGAATGGTTTACCATTTCCTTCTTCAGCTCACTTTACAGATGAGGAAACTGAGGCAAACAGTGTTAGGAGACTTGGCCAGGGTCCCCCAGCTAGTCAGTATCTGAGGCCACATTTGAACTTAGGAAGATGTCTTCCTGACTCCAGGTCTGGCACTCTAATTACTGTGCCACCGAGCTGCCTCTCGAGACTGTTACGGGAACTTCATTCTTAGCCCTTTGGAGTCATGCTTGTTCATTACATTGATCAGAATTTTTAAGTCTCCCAAAGCTGTTTTTCCTTAAGATGTGTATTCACTATATTACTTTTTTTCCCTCTTGGTTCTGCTCAATTCATTCTGCATTCAAGTCTTCCCAGATTTCTGAGTCAGTCCTTTTACTTATTTTTTATGATATAATGATATTTCATTATAGGAATATGTGTTCAACCATCTCCCTCAAATGGTGGGCATTTAAGTTTCCAGGACTTTGCTACATCAAAAAGGGCTGCTAAGAATATTTTTACACAAATAAATCATTTCTCTTTGTCTTGGCTCTCTTTGGGGATATAAATCTAGTAGTGGAATTGCTGGACCTAGGGATATACACAGTTTGTCATATTTTGGGATATAGTTCAAAATTCCTTTTTAGAATGGCTGGATCAATTCCCAATTCTACCAGTGCTGCATTGCTTTGCCTATTTTTCTATATCTCTTTCAACATCGTTATTTTTCTATTTTATTATCTTTGACAATTTTTCTGAGTGGAAGGGAAAACCTTAGAGTTATTCCAATTGGGATAGCTCTTATTAATAGTGATTTGGAGCAATCTTTGATGTTGTCCTTGATAGCTTGCAATTCTATTTTTGTGAATTATTTGCTCACATCCTTTGACTAAGATGTTAATCTTCATTAGGAGAGGGATCTTCCCTATTCAGATTTCTCTATAACAATGAAATCAAGAGTCAAGTGAAAAAATGATGTAATATCTGGGTCTAAATTTTTTTCTTGCCTACCTAATTCTAATTTTATCCAGCTCTTGTCATTGTTCATTCTCTTCAGTCATGGCCAATTCTTTATGAACCCATTTGGAGTTTTCATGGCAAAGATATTGGAGTAGATTGCCATATTTTACCCAGTGTTTCTTGTCAGAGTTTTTCCCCATGTATGTTCTTGGCTGAAATATTTCATTCAATAGATGCTAATTCTTGTTTTTGAGGCTGTTACAATGATTCGATTTTCTATTTTTGAACCAGGATGAAACAGTTTGAATGATAGTTGCTTTATATTATAACCTGATGACTGGAAGTGCTAGTCCTTTATTTCTACATTATTTTCAATATTTCACTATTTGAAATTCTAGACTCTTTGTTCCTCCAAATTATTTTGTCTAAGTCTTCAAGATGATCCTTTATTTAGTACTGGCATGGTACTAAATATATAAAATAATTTAGTTAAACAGCATAATTTTTATTAGATTGACAGAGTCCAAATGTGAACGAGTAAGCCTCCAATTATTTGTCTTCTTTCATATCCATAAAAACTGCTTTGTATTTGTTGTATTTATTTTAAAAAATCTTGTGTGGCTCAATACATTGGTTCCCAAATATTTCATGCATCTTGTAGTTATTCTGAAAGGGATTTTGCTTTCTATTTCTTTTTGTTTGAGCTATTACTATATAGAAATGCTAATGATTTTTGTGGATTTCTTTTTTCTTGTCAAAAAACCAGTTTTCTTTTGTATCCTGTCTTCAGATTTTTATTTTCATTTTACGTTTTTCTCCAGTCAAAATTTCCTCTTCTGTTCTTATGTTAGATTTATATGTTTTTCCCCCTCTAGTTGCTAAAAAAAATTGTATCTGTGTTTGCTTTGTATCTGTGTGTCTGTATATTTCCTCTAAGGACTAATTTAGATTTTAACTGCATCTCATTTTGACATGTTGTCTTATTTTTATCATTCTCTTTATTACTGTTATTATGACCATGATCTTTTGAAATTAGCCTCTAATTCTGATTCCATACCATCCCTGGTACCTTGAATGACAAAAATATAGAGATAATATCAAGAGTTTTGAATGAAAGTCTTGATTAATCACATAAACAATGCTTGCTTTAAAACTTGTGTTCTCCTGGTTTTTGTACTGAAAGAAAAACTACTTGAGGGGGAGAAAAGTTCTCAAAAATCTGTTTATATGATTTTCTATTTTATTCAAAATGAAGTAGGAGGAGGTTGGGTGGAGGCAGTCTGGATGAAAAAAAAAATCAATATGTGCCAAAATAAAAAGGACAAAGTTGGTAGGCAAAGATGTGTTGAAACACTGAAGAGGATACAAACAACAGGAGAGAATTTAAAAAGAAAAATGAAAACCAATTGTTTCTTTGTTTACAATTTTATAATTTGTTTATAATTTCCTGTTATTTATAACAAGCAATTGTCATGGGTCTGGCATAGTGATAGAAAGGAAATTGATGTCATATCATGGAAGCATTTGTAGTGGAAAAAATGCATTGATGTGAACATCAGGAGAGCTAAGTTCTAGTCCCAACTATTAATTCTTTTGTGCCCTATGGACCAAAATCTCTGTGTGAAAAATGAAGATTAGACAAAGTGATCTCTAAAGTCCCTTCTAGTTCAAATATTCTGATTCATAATAAAACAAGTAGTTGAGTTGCAATCAGTGGGACCTTGTTATAGGCTATATTCATATACCTGCCCTTTCTCAAACTGACAGCTTCATCCCAAGTTTTCATTTCAAAGTCATCATAAAAATTGGGATTTTTAAAAAAAATAAAAATCTTACAGTAAGGTAGGACATTGATTCTGCTTAACTCAAGTCAAAGGCAGCTGAGCACAAACACTATCATTAATTCTTTTTCAATATATTTTGATGCTTAAGTTAGCTTTCAGTACTCTTATCAACTTTTTTAATTTAAGCAAGATCTGTTTATGAATATGCACATTAAAGCCTTATAAATTAAAACAAAATGGTAGGGATAAGGGAGTTAAGGAACTTTGATATAGCAGAAAATATGGATGAGAAGTAAAGACATTCATAATTTTAAAACAATATCAATTCTACCCCACCATAAGTAAGCTTTAACTTTTTCTGGCATTAGCTATCCTAAGAGTTAAAACATGTGTTTGGTTTAAATTCCATATAGTTCTACCTTAATTCTAACACATAAAAGTCATACTTTACATTCTAACAGAAAGATTAACTTTCCTTTTTTCCTGTATCTTTTGTCCCTTAACAATCCCACTGGTTCCTTCTTTCCTACTCCCGCAAAAACAAAAGCAAAGAAGTTTACAACCTTACAAAATACTGACTAGTCTTCATCCTACTGACTTTTGCTATATTTACAAAAACAAGAAAAGTATTTCACATGACCACTGATTTTATAAATATATTCTTAAAGATATAATAGGACCTAATGAACACCTGGGTAACTTTTTTCCCTATCTGAAAATTCAATGTTTATTTTCAAGTAAACATCTAGGTTAGCTGAATCAGGCTAAAATACTGACAATCACTTTGGAGTAGGTATTTCCTATTGCTCATTCTTCAAGCAAGCTAATTGGATTCACAGACTTTTCAGGCACTCAAACTATTGACACTTTGGGAATATCTTGGGCTATCTTTGGCCATTGGGCTAGTGATTGCAAAGGTTGTGCACATCTACATTGCCTAGGGAATAGGACAGATAATAAAGGGAAGTTTTTCTCTTCTCTGAATCAAGAAGATTATAAAAATGTACTTTTCAGGAATTAAAGAGTTGCATGCAGAAGAAATTGAGCATTATGAACCTATTGGACCTTATTCCAATTCATCTCGATTTAAAAAGTAACATTCTCATTCCACATTTTGTACTTTACCGAGAACCATCTGACATATTGATGCTAGAAATAAATGACATTAACAAGACATGTTTAATAGGTGAAACAGGACTTGCATATAGAGAAACAAGAACTGATTTGGGAAAACATGACAGAGAAGACACTTTTACAAATGAATCTCAACCTCATAGGTATAAATACCTACATGCTCTTCTTTAGAAAAATGTAAGCAATTCTATGGCAGCTTAATAGATACTTGTTGGAAATTAACTTCCAAATCAAGACTACAGACTAAAGTGTCTAAGAGTTTTGTTGTTCATAATATAAATCTCTTTGTAAATAGGAAGATATAAAGCCAGTGCATCATCAAAAAATAAAAAGTCCTTTATTGAATAGTGGAAGGAGGTTCAAATGGACATATCTTTAGTTCTTAGGTACAACAAATAACACACCTCAGGTAAATAAACTGTGGACTGACACTTTATCACCTAGAAATCTCTATGAAGTAGCAATTTTCCAACTAATTAGTATTTGGTAATATGTGTTTTCAAAGATCAATCAGAACCACTAAAAGAATAAGAATATTCTTCATAACTGTGTTAAATGTATCACACATATACCTATTATGTTGAAAATGTCATGTCAGATAACAGTTTATTGCATAGAGTCACACATGTATTGACTGAATACATATTCAGTATGTGTTAAACTTCTACATGGAGTAGATAGAAATACCTGATGAGATCAATTTTGGGCTATCAGTTAAAAACCATTTTATTAATGCTATTTGTCTTAACCTGACAACCCCTTTAACCCCACTCTCCTTCAGATTGAAATTTTACTTATTCACCCTTTAGGAAATCAGACTCACCTCCTATTTGTATCCTGCTATTATTTTTAAAATACTTACTGATCTGACAATGTATAAAATACTCTATCCTGTTAGTCTCCCATCTCCCTCCTGTAGTTGGGAGATACATTACATTTTCTGTTTTCTGGGACCTTTGCAGCCTTAGTCTGCCTTCCTTTTAGTGACCTTTTCATTCACAATGTAGTCATTCTGTATATCATGTTCTTAGTTCTAATTATATTACTGCACTCATTCAAACACACTTCACCATTTTTTTCTCAGCTCCTTTACTCATCATTCCTTATTGTTCAATACTATTCTGTTCAATATACCATAGGTTTTTTTTTTAGCCATTTGCTAATCAGTGAGTACCCATTTTGTTTACAGTTGGTATAAATGACTTCGTATATATTAGATCTTTGTTTCTGTCTTGACTTCCTACCAAGTATGCCCAAGAATGAGATCACTAGACCAAAAGTTATTTATTATTATTATTTTTTCTTGAATAATAGCAAAATTATTTCCACTAACAATATATCAATGTTTTTATTTTTCCACTGCCCCTCTAATACTGCTCATTTCCCTCTTTTGTTATCTTTTTCAATTATCAAAGTATGAGCTAAAACCTCAGAGTTGTTTAATTTAATTATTATTCTTATAATTAACCACATTTCATATGGTAATTTCTAATTTTTATTTTGAAAAGTTTCTATCATTTGACCACTTATCTATTGGAGAATGCCTCAGGGTCTCATATATTTGATTTAGTTTCTCTAACTATCAATTTGAGAAGTTCAAAGCTGGCTAAATATTTGCTATTATTGTTTTCTTTTCATTTCCATAAATAGAGTTTATTTAACCATTGAATGCAATAAAATGAATTTGTTTTGTTTAGTCACAAATACAATACCAACTGTATCTTTATATTTAAAGGTACTCTGTTAGTGTTTCCAATATTCCTTTCATTTGCTAATGTTATATACAGGGGAATGTGGTTATTTTGTTCAAACTACCTTTTAAGGGCTTTCACAGCTAGGGATTGTCTAGCCATAAATGAACACAAATAGTTTTCAGTGTTCTCTCTTAAATAGGAATAGGTAGATTGATCTATCTAGTCTCCCTAAAATCTTAGTGCAGTTTTAACATTTAATAATGTCAGAAGTAAAAATACTATACACTTGCAAAAATAACACATGAAACATTACATATTTGAATTTTAAAATGTTCAAATATTTCTTATTAAGAATCAATCATTATCTGTGCTGTATAACACTCTAGTCAATTTCTGAATGGTGTAAAAAAATTTTATCAGCCACTACTCAGTGACTGAAAGGATTAAATTTATAATCCTAGCTTTAAAATCATTTGAAAAACTGGGACACTGATGCATTGTTGGTGGAGTTGTAAACTGATCCAACTGTTCTGGAGAGCAATTTGGAACTATGCCCAGAGGGCTATAAAACTGTGCATTCCCTTTGATCCAGTAATACTACTAAATGCAAAATAAAATAGCAGGGAGTTTCTCATATTAGGCAACATAATCAAATAAATGACTTTTTAGTATACAGAAAAGTCCTATGCTAGGCAATAAAGACTATACTGTGTATAAATAGGATTGGCTGTAGTTGGTCATAGTGTCATGTTAAGATACATTTGAAAAAAGAACTTTGTAAATCTCAAAGAAAAAAAAGTTCCTAAATTTATCATTGCTATTTCCTGATGTATAGAGAAAATATCTTACAGAAATGTCCAAAAGAAATATTTTTCATTTCTGAAAGCTATAATTATGACTGTTCAGATCACTGAAAATCACATGTAATCTGCAATTGCAGAACTCTCATTGTCCTTAAAAAAAAGTCCTTTGGTCACATCAACTCAGAGACGAATAATTTAAAACAATCAATTTCACTATTTGCTTTCCTTAAGATACAGTTTTATGACTTTCAGAAAGATAATAGTCTGTAAGTTCTATCATTTATATGAATAATAAAAATCCTTACAGATAATTGTCTCAGCTTCAAAGCAATCTACATGAAAAGATATGAAAATAATTTCCTTTTTACAAATGCAATAAACCCATGATTGAAAAATTCATGCTTTGGAAATATAATCAATTTTCACATAATCATTCAAATGAATTGCTTATTTCTATTTACATGCATACTGTATTAACTATGTTAAGAAAGATGCTCAAGACATAAGTTTAAAGTCACTGAATACTTTAGGGTCTTGCAAACATTTTTTTTTCCTGCTGTTTACATATATTCTTTATTTTCTTTTAACATTGTTTTTACTTAGCAAGTATTTTACTAATATAAATTTGTGATTCATAAATTTGTGGAAAGTATATACCAAATCCTAACATTTGACATGGGCTTTATTACCCCAAATCTTTCTATGACGTTAAATTAAATTTATTATTACTTAATTCTTGTAGTGGCCAAAAAATCTGGTTTTAAAGCTCAATAGGAATTTTTTTTTATTTTCAAAAATTTCTTTTTATTATGAACTTTACAAATACCAAGCATGACCACTTCCACATGCAAAGAACAGATGACTTTAAATAACTGCTTCAAAAATGTAGATTGCCGGTCAGAAAGAGGACAAGGTGAGATAAAAGATACAACCTTTGCTTCTTTCCATTAACCCATGCAGTTACTGATTTGTACTTTGTACCTGTACATTCTTAATTCTACTCTCTTTTTAATTCTAGACCAGTGGTATATAACTCAAATAAAAATGAGGTCCACTATACCATACATAAGGATCTCTGTGGACTACATATTGACTTAATTTCGAAAGCTAATGCTATCTATGTTTGATTACATTTTTATTTTGTTCAGTACTTCCTAATTACATTTTAATCTGGTTCACTCCTGCATTCCTTTTTTTAGGCTGCAGTTTTGACATCTCTGTTGTTCACAATTCAAATTTCACGCCATCGTTTCCCTGAAACTGCTCTTTTATCATCAATGTCTCTTTTGTTGTGTTTCTCCTACTCTCTTTTTTTCTCCAAATAGCTGACAAAACTGATTAGCTTTCATTTCTTGAAACCCTTTCTTTCTTTTTTTTAATATATGCGTTTTTGTTTTGGCAATCTGGGTTAAGTGACTTGCCCAGGGTCACACAGCTAATTAAGTATCAAGTGTCTGAGGTCAAATTTGAACTCAGGTCCCCCTGACTCCAAGGCCAGAGCTTTATCTACTGCGCCATCTAGCTGTCCCTTGAAACCCTTTCTTGTCTTGGTTTAAGTGACACTGCACCACCACCCTGTCTCATCTCCTACCTTATGAAGTACTCAGGTTCTAGATATTAATTCACATTCCACACAACTGTAGTTCCCAAGGTTGGGTTCTTTCTTTTCTCTATTCATTCGTTTCCTCAGTGAGCTCATCTATTCTCATGAGTTAGACTATGACCTTCATGACTCTTAAATCGTCCTCTTTTTGGATAGCTTTGACCTGTCCCAGTGCTCTACCCACTGCCTATGTGTACATTGTTTTTCAAACTCAACATGTCCAAAATTTGATTCATCTGCCTCCCCCAAAACTGGCTCTTCTTCATCCATTCCTCATATCTGCAATGGCACTGCCATTTTCCCAGGTAACTGGGTCAGATTTCTCGGAATCTTTTCATTGTCATTTTTATAGTCAAAAAAGTGCTAGATTTAGAGGCAAATAGGTTCAAATCCTGATTCTGCTACTAACTGTGATTTCGTGAAATTTGTTATTTCCTTACCTGTAAAATGAGTGGATTAACTCGGTGATCTCTAGAGCCCCTCCCAACTCTAAATCTGTGATCTTTGACTCATCAGAGGTTGACAAAGGTCTACCTCCTATATCTAAGCTGGCACCAATTCCTCTTAAGTTGCTATCTGAAATCTTCCTCAGATTTGTTGCTTTCTTTCTGTTCAACTGATGACTACCTTAGGTAAGATATGCTTTCATCATTAATTCTTGGATTACTGAAACAACGCCCCACCCACATTAGTCTCCTTACCCATAGCTTTGTCCTCCCATTTCCCACCATTTATCTTAGATACTGATGCATACTATAATGTCTTTCTCTTGTTGCACATTTTTTTATTATCTCTGTTGACTACTCAAAGCAAATTTAAACTTTTCTGATTAGTTGTAAGGCCCTCTATAATTTCATACACCACATTATGAACTTTTTTCATTCAAACTAGAACCTTACCTGCCAGAACCCTTATCCTGGTTCCAACAGGATACAGAACCTCTGATCAAAAAGACTTTTATTAAAGGAAACTAAAAAACCTTCAAAGTGGCATCTCCTATGAAGTCAAAGTGGAATCTGAGCACTTCTACTTCTCTTTAAGGCACAAATGAATCATCTTATTACATTCAGATAAGAACATTAAAAATGGGACCAGACTAATAAAATTTCCTCTGATAACAGGACAGCCGACTGAAAAATTGTTGGTCCTCTAAGACCAAAAGGCATTTGCCTCTGAGAGTATAGCCAGGCTAGACGGTATTTGGGCTTCCTCCAGAATGAAGCAACTCCTTAATTCACTTCCAATGCTGGTTAAAAAAAACAAAAAAAACGATTAGGTTCAAATGACCGCATGCATGGTCTTTACTCAAGACTCTGGCCTTCAGCTTTGCCAGAAATTTATTTGTCTACATCTTTCTTCCTGGACCTTGTATTTATAGCCTAATTTCTTATTTCCCAGACTCATTGTTCCCATTGAGATCTATATCTGTGTAGATTATGCCTATACATTTTATTAGTGACTACAACACTTCTGTCCTCTGCCTTTAGGATTGAGTTTTCACTGAAGCCTGCCTTTGCCAAAACCCTGCCTAACTTGGCCAAAACAATACATGATCATTTAGCTTTACTCTAATTTAGAACCTGTTCCCCACACACTCCACACCTACAATTTAAACCCAGGCTAAAACGTTTTCTGTTTCCAAACATACATTTTAAACTTTATTTCACATCACTCACCTTCTTCACAGATTCTTTTCTGTGGCCAAAGTTGCCTACTAGCTGATCCCTAATCTTGACTTGTCATTTTCAACATCAATGAGTGTGACCAACCCATCACGTGGGTTTGACCACCATGCCTAGGATATACTCCTCTCATCTTGCCCTTTTGATGCAGCTCCCTTCTTCCAGAGTGGTCTTTAGCATCCCAAATGAATCATTCTATAATTCTATGAATTCCATTGCTAACTCCTGATCCTTCCTTATTCACCTAGCTGCAAAGAGGCAGCTAAGTGGCTCAGCGGACAGAGTTCTGGGCCTGCAGTCAGGACGACCTGATTTCAAATCCAGCCTCACCTACTGACTTATTGTATAACTCTGGACAAGTAATTTAACTCTCTCTGTCTCAGCTTATTCATCTGTAAAATGGGAATAATAATAGCACCTAATACTCAAGGTTGTGAGGCTCAAATGAGATATTGGTAAAGCCATTAGCACTGTGCCTGAAATATAGTAGGAGCTCTATAAATGCTATTGTCATTGATCTAGTGGTGGCTGCCGCTATTGCTATTATATTGGCTTGAACTCTTCTTCAGAAATTGTCTAACAGAACTTTGTCTGTATCTCATTTTTACCCCATGATATTGTATACACACACACATATGTATATATACACATACATATTTGTGCATATGTCTCGCCCCACTTAATAGACAGCAAGCTCCTTTAGGTTAGGGATTCTAACATTTTTCTACCTTGTTCCCCCGGTGCCTTGAACATAGCAAACTTTAAGTATTTCTTGAATTGAATTGAACACGTAAGTGAAGCTAGTTTCCTTATCGTCACTATCCTCCACATGTTCCGTGTCAACTTCCATCCTCTGATTTTTCTGGTTTTCTATCCCGAGTGCTTTTTGTAACATTTCTACATATACTAAATTCTACCCATTTTTGAAGCCCAACTTAACTTTCCTCTCATTAATGAAGTCTCCCCAACTACCAATGGTGAGCTCTTACCAACAAATTCCAATTGTATGTGGAGTGTGTACAATTGTTTGCTCTTATATCAGCTAATTATTTCACAGGATTTTTAGATCATAAACTCCTTGAGAGTAGAGACTATGTCTTGGATTTCCTCATGGTGTTTAGCAAAAGCACTTCACTTTCTGACCAACTGAATCAATATTATCCCATTACCACTACTGGAAAATCAATTTAGCATTGATGTCCCACTCATGGTAGGTCAAAATCATTATAATTATGTACATGCAAAGGGATATTATATTCCATTATGATTTAGTAAATAACTGAGGTAGTTTATAAAGGTAATCAGTCATCAGAATACTAATATAGCTAGGTGGCACAGTGGATAGAATGCTTGACCTAGAGTTAGGAAGACCTGAATTCAAGTCCTGCTTTAGATACCTACTACCATTGTGACCCTAGTTAAGTCACTTAACCTCTATCTCAGTTCCCTAACTTGTAAAATGGGAATAATAAAGCATCTACATGACATGGTTATTGTGAAAATAAAATGAGACAATATTTACAAAACATTTTGAAAACCCGAAAGCACTATAGAAATCCCAGTGGTTACAGTATTATTAATACAACTTTCAAAGCACTAAACCTATTTTGCACAGAAAAAAATTATGTTCAAGAAAATCAGAGACTATCATTCATTCATACACTTTTAAAATTTTGCAGAAAGGAATAACTGAATAATAGAGGTGAAAATTCCTCCACTTGGTAAGTGGTGGGATTGAGAATAAAACCTTACACATGGTCATGTTTGCTTATTTATGCTACCTCCACTATTCCCATATTTTAAAGAAAAGATAGGGGCAGCTAGGTGGTGCAGTGGATAGAGCTCTGATCTTGGAGTCAGAAGGACCTGAGTTCAAATCTGACCTCAGGCACTTGACACTTACTAGCTGTGTGACCCTGGGCAAGTCACCTAACCCCATTGCCTCATCAAAAAAAGGCAAAAAAAAAGGCAGAAAGAAAAGATTACTAGAAAATAGACATCAGAAATAGATGTCACTTTGCTACAAATATTAGTGAAGTTAAGACAAGAAGGAGTTAAAAGTATTGCTCAATATATTAATACAAATTCATTAAGATGACTATGCTGGGGATGGAATCTCAATATTCTGACACCTAAGGATCAAAAAGCCTCAATGCCTACAAAATGATTTGCCACAGTCTCCTATTAAATAATGAGCTTTGGTGCACTGTTTCTGTTATTAAATAAAAACTGTCCTCTAGCCATTGGACCAGCCTCTTTTGTTTCTCTTTTTCCTTGTGTCTGTGTATATTTTTGGAGAATGGTCAATAATTCAACACAGGGGCTTATGTTTATTTTCCTGCAATGCTCAGAAGGAAACTATTTGTTATACTTAACAAGTTTTGTGAGTTTTTTCTTCATACTGATTAGAGAGTGTGAATGAATTTTCTTTGTGTAAATAAATAGAACATCAAAATTACATATTCTGCCTTTATTTTTTCCTACTGTTTATGTACAAATTCTGTAAAAGTGCCAATATTTAAATCATTTCTTTTAGTTCTAAGTGAACTTACAAAGTGTTTCAATATTATTTTATTTGAATCTACCCTGTATATGATGTGGTAAGGTATTGTGTTATTTTGACACATAACTAGAAAACTGCCTAAATAACCAGATTCACTATAGTTACTGCTATGAAACTTTTCACTAAAATGGCCAATTGAATTATATGTTTAACATTATATCCATTTGAAAAGATTCTAGCTACAGTTATATTAGGTTTTTTTAAAAAGCGCAATTCACAAACACTGCGGGAAAATATGAGGGACAAACACACAGTATGTGTAGATGATCAAAGTAAGGTGAAAGTCAAATACCAGCAACACAACCTTTTAAAAACATGGTATTTCTAAAATGTTTCTCTTATCAAAGATAATTAAGACAATTCTTTTCAATGGGTTATATTGATATCAGATGAAAAATGCAAATAAAGCACAATTTCCCCCAAAATATTGTTCACACAGGACAGATATAACCTGCGGCTGTAGCAGAATTATGTTCAGATTGCTGACAAGGAGAGTTTACAGTTGAAAAAAGCCAAGAAATTCTCCCTGTACGGAACATGGGCACTTCTATCACCTCATCAGCATTCCCTTTATTGCCACTGCAGCTCTCTGTTGTACAATAGTAAACATTTTAAAATTAAATACAAATAGCCAATTTCCCATGTCTCACTGTTCTGTTTGTTCTCTTTACTCAACAGCAATTAGTATATATAACATTAAACATGTAACTGTTATTCTGAAGTGCCCTTTTAGACCTTCTATTTCTTAATATGAAGATTGAAAAGCATTGGAAAGAAAACAATCCAAAGAGTCAAGAAGAAGGAAAACATGATAATAAGTGGAGTAAAGACTTAATTTGTTAATGACTCAATGGCATTGTAGAAGAAGGTCTCCAATGAAATGTTCCAGGTATCTCGGTTTGGCCTTGTGCTATGTAACATTTTTTTTTTCAATTTCATACATAAAGGGATAAATACATTCTTATCAAATTTTCAGGTAAACACAAAACTAGGATGGATAACCATTCCAGAGTTAGGATCCAAAAAGAGATTGATAGGCCAGAACATGGGACTGGATTTATTAAAATAGACCTCATTATGAATGAATGTAAAGCCTAACACTGTTTAAAAAATCTGCTCCACAAATACAAGACAAAGGGGGTGTGGTTAGATAAACTTGGTAGCCAAAAAAAACAACAACTATTGTAATCTTGAGCTACATTAAGAGAGATGTGACTTTCAGGAATGAGGGATTTCATCTTAACTCTGTCCTGGCTTGACTATATTTGGAATATTGTTTTTATATCTGTACATCCTCATTTAAGAAGGACATTAATAAGCCGAGAAGTCAGAGAAATGTAATGAGGATGGTAAAAGTTATTGAATCCATCCCATCTGAGATTCATTTCAATTTCCTAGATATATTGGGACTGGAGAGGAGAAGATCTGGAGGGATTGGGACAACAGTGGGGAAAGAGGACATAACTATGTTCAAGTATTTGAAAATAACATGGAAGAAAGATAGGGCTTTGTCTTTTTGGCTCCAGAACATAGACTTATGTGTTATCTGTGGGAAGTTACACAGACAAATTTATACTTGATGCCAGGAAAAACTTCCTAATATTTAGATTTATTTGAAAGTAGAATGGACTGCCTTGGGAGGTAGTGGATTTTTACTTTATGGGAGGTCTGTAAGCAGAAACTGGGTGAATACTTGATGTGATGTTATAGAAGAATGTTGAGACTGGGTATTATGATTTAGAGTAGATGATTCCAGAGGTCCCTTTCATAACTAAACTTCCGTCATTCTATGATTAAAGTTTCACCTTTTCAATGAAGTCTTCCCTAACTAGACCCTTGCACTTTGATCTCTCTTCCTCTGAATTCTTACAATATTGACTGTATCCACTCATTTTAGCACTCAATTTGATATTTCTCTCAAATATTATTATGTTTTTAACAGCAACGACTATGTCTTACAAATCTCTGCATACTTCTCTCTAGTGTATTGCATAGTATTGCCCTTGTACAGAAGGTCCTAATCAATATTTCTTAACTTGTCTTCAATTATTATCTCTATGCAGATACATCCCAAATATTTTGTTTATTCCTATTTCTCTGGGAGATATATCTACTTATATCCTTCTTAAGGCTCAAAAATGACTAATATAATGCTCATTTTCCAAATAAAATTTGCCTTTTCCAAAGAAAAGAATAGAGTTATGGGAGAATAAAGCTTTCAGAATGCAGATTACATTATAAAGCAATAATCATCAGAATTATTTGGTCCTGGTTGAAAAAGAGAAATGTGTATTCATAGAACCAATTGCATAAGAAAGAATCTGAAATAATTTAACTCAATACTCAGTAAACTAAAAAACACAAAATATACGCAAAAAGACCCTTTATATTTGACAAGAATTGCTAGAAAAAAATGAAAAATAGCTTGACAGGAATTGGCCTTATAACAAAATCTCATACTACATAATATAATAAACTTAAAATGTATGTGTAATCTGAATATTATGGTTCATACCATACAAAATTAGAATATATAAAATACTTTTTACAGTCATTACTAAGGGGTAAACTTTTAACCAACAAGGCATAAAGGTCATCACAAAAGATAAAACAGATCATTTTGAATGCATGAAATTAAACAGATTTTGCATCAAAAAATTAATACAACTGGGATAATTTGAGGAGTAGTCAACTGAGGAAAAATCTATAAAATATCTATCATATGAATCTGATGAGAAAAACAGATAGGCAACTAAGAGAAATATAAAAGTCTCAAAGTCATTTCCTAGTAGGTAAGTGGTCAAAGTATATAAACAGTTATCAAAGTGGAAAAAATTATTTAAAAAACATATGTAAGAGAAATAAAAATAAAAACAGATTTGAGATTTCATTCTACAATCAGCAAATTAGCAAAGGTGACAAAAGTAGTAATAATTAATGTTGGAGGGGATGTGGCAAGATAGGTGTAGTAACACTGTGGAACTAAGAATTAATCAAATCATTCTGGAAGGTATTTTGAAATTATGCTTAAAAAGTGACTAAATTTGTTTTTGACAGAAATCCGAAGCTATGTACATTTGTTTAATTTTTATAGTTGTGTTCCCAGGACCTAGTAGAGTGCCTGGAACATTTTAGGTGTTTTTTAGATGCTTTTTGATCGATTGATACCCTAAAGGGGTCAATGAGGGGAAGAAAGGCCCTATATGTGTGTATGTATGTATGTATGTATGTATGTATGTATATATACATATATATATATAATTTTTATAGCAACATTTTCTGTAATAGCAAACAAAGTGAATGCCCATTGGTTGGGGAATGGCTAAATAGCTTATGGTATGTGGATATAATAAATATTACTGTTTTGTAAGAAATAATGAATGTGATGAATTCAAAGAAGCATGAGAAAGTTTACATAACTGATGCAAAGTACAGTAAGCAGAGCCAGGAAAATAATGCATACAATGACAATAGCAAAACAATAGAAAAAGAATGCTGTGAAATTTTAACCCAGCTTGACCCCAGAGAAGAAGAAACATGAGAAGACACTTTTTCCTTTCTTTACAGAAGTGGAAGAATATGAACATACAACATTGCATATAATGCCAGATTTTTTCCAGTGTATACAGACACACTGAAAAAAAATCTATCAAATTAGATTGTTTTCAGATTCTGTTTTTGCTGGGCTACTTTTCCTCCTCTGTTTGATTTGCTATTCCAGGGGATAACTGTGCAAGAGGAAGAGATTGAAAAATAATGTAGGTGATTAAAAAAAGATCAATAAAAATTTATTTTTTAAAAAGCTTGCCTTTCCCTTTATTGAACACTCAATCCATAAGCATGTATTAAGTTCTTACTCTCTGCCAGGTGCTGAGGATACAAAGGCAAAATAATAATAATAATAATAATAATAATAATAATAATGATGATGATGATGATAATTAGTCTTTGCCCAGAAGAAACAGCATTTACAACATAAATAATATATAAAGTAGATTTGCTGTTATTGTCACTAGTGATCGGGATCAGAAGAGGCCTCTAATTTCTCTTTATATGTAAACTATTCCACCACTGTTTTCCTGTCTTTATGCTTTTGCATACAATTTGCTATACTTGAAATATCCTTCCCTTCTCCTTTCTGTGGCATTCCTAAACATCTGTCAAAGTCCAACTCAAATGTCTCCTCCTCCATGAACTTTCCCTCAGCTTCTCTTTATAACAATCATCTTTCTTGGGCCATATACTGGCATTTTGCTTTACATCAATAGTGCCTTTATAGCATAATATGGTGCCATATGATTACGTCTACCCCCTCGACACACACACTCTAAGATCTATCAAGATAGACACCTTGTCATCTAAACTTAATATTCCTCACAGTTCCTAGCACAGTGCTCTGTGAAAAGCATCAGTTCCTAGTTATATATAAAATGAGTGGATCATTCTAATCACCTAGGCTTACAGACTTGGAGTCATTTTTTGGTTCTTCCTGTTCTCTCACTCCACACATCCAATTAGCCACCAAGTCCTGTCAATGCTACATATGCAATCTCACTCATATCCATCTCGACATGACTATTCTAGTTAAGGGACTAATCTCTTCTTGCTTAGATTCCTTAATATACTCCCATATTACACTCCAATACCTCTATACTATAATCTTATAATATCCTCCTAATGGGCCTTTCAGTCTCTAGTTTCTCCCTTCTCCAATTCATCATTTGCATCACTGCCAAATTATGTTCCAGTGTATAATCTTCCTAGGGTTCTACTACTCAGATCACTTCATTCCCCTAATGAAAGATTTTTAGGATCTTGCAATGGTCCACCAAGAATACATCAACTCAATCTAGGCATTCAAATTCCTCCAAAACAGGTCTTCAACCAACATGGAGAGCTTTGGGCTTGTAGTAAGATATGATTCAATAGGATCATGGATCACAAGATTCACAGTATTATAGACCCAGAGCTGGAAGGGACCTCAAATGTCATCCAGGTTATTCCCCAACACCAGAATGCACTCCCACCACACCATTCCTTTATAATATCCCCTTCTTCTTTAGAGATTCAACTCAAGAGCTACCTTCTACAAAAAGCCCTTCATGATACTCTTAAGTACTAGAATCTTCCCTTCTTAACCATGTTGCATTATTTTTATTTTCTCTTTACACTTACTATGTATATATTTAAATGTATACTTGCTGTCTCTTCTATACTACTGTAAGTTCTTTATGAGTAGGGATTGTTTCAGTCTTCATAAGTATATCCTCAGTGCCTGGCATATAGTAAGTGTTTAATCGTTGCTTATTGATTGGATCTGTTAGCTTTTTTTTTTTTTAGGCAATTGGGGTTAAGTGACTTGCCCAGGATCACACAGCTAGTAAATGTCAAGTGTTTGGTCTGAGGTCGGATTTGAACTCAGGTCCTCCTGACGTTAAGGCCAGTGCTCTATCCACTGTGCCACCTAGCTGCCCCTGATCTGTTAGCTTCTTGCAAGAGGATCTCTAGTGCCATATCTATCTTGGACTCCCTGGTACACTAAATGTAGTAAACATTGAACTGATTACCTCTTTTCTATCATAGATCAAAATATCTCAATTTTCCCTTCATTATCCATTAACCTAGGGGAATCATCATGGCATAATGTATAGAGAGCTGATCTCATAGGCAGAAAGAGCTGGGTTCAAAGCTCAACTCTAACATATGTGACCCTTAACTGGTCACTTAACCTCTCAAGACAATTCTTTAAGACCATGAATTGCAAAGAAATTGCTCATAGACACTATTAGAAGAAAATCTTCATCAGGAGGACATAAAATCAGGCTGTCATAAAATTCAGAAATTCCTAAAGTACAACTGAGTAGTTCCTAATCATAGAAAACTTTGGAGTAGCATACCCTTGGCACAGGTTGGTTGCCATAGAATCATTTAAAGTCTTTAACATCTACAACCTACTCTTCATTCTTCCTTTACAAATTACTTCTCAAATACTAAGAGAAATTTAAATTGTCATTACATAGGTTGAGTCTGTCTCTGTATGTTCTTTTGCATCTTAATTGTCATAAATATGATTCACCATGATTTTTTCTATAAAATAGCACAAATTAAGAATATCTTAAATTTTAGTGCATTGACTATATTAAAACTAAATTGTAGAGTATACTTTAGTTATTTTCATGTAATTACCCTCAGATTTTAATGAAATCACATTCTGGTACATGTATATGACTGTCACTTATGGATAATATACATTTGCAAAGCAATTGAAAGATCAGATACATGTCATTTATGACAGATTATTAACATCAAACATGTAGTCAGTGTCAATGTACTAAAAATGAAGATTATCCCTACATGAAAAAACATTGAAGTAAAAGATAATAATGGATATATTCATGGTAACAATACAAATTTAGACTTGGACGTATTGTGTTATAAATGAGACAACGGCACGACTGCTTTTAAACAAAATCCACATTTTGTTGTTTCTCTGTTGTTATGTACACCACCAACAGGGTAAAACAAATACGCCCCAACTCTCTCCTCCACCATCCGTAACTAGTTCAAATCATATGATGTCAGATTAAGAATAATACAGGGTTTTGATTTTACAAATAGTAAGAAAAATGACTCAACTAAGTTTTTAAAAACTAGGTCACTGTTAAATTTTGCTGGAAGTCAGTTTATTGTTGTAAATAACATAAACACCACAAACATAAACATTAACATAATTTGCAAGTCACAGAGGAGGCATACAGAGAACTTCCTGAATGATGGTTCATTTTTAGTTGTTTAAGGCTTTCACTAGAATGTTACTAAGTATGCCCTCCAATTGATGCTAAATTTAGTGTCAATTGAACTCTCTTGGTGTCAAACCAGCTCAATCTTACGGAGTCAGAAAGTAAAGGTGTTTTTAGTTCAGCCCAGTATGCCACTGGCTGCTATTGAACTGCTTGGTTGCTTCCCTACTAGGATGCATTATGTGCAAACCACGTCAGAGTGTGTTGGTGCTAGTAGAAAGAATAGTTTTAACTAAATTTCCCGGGGCATCAGGGATTTCCTGAAGCTGAATGGCACAAATACCACAAGCCTGTCATTTGAGCGACTCATTCCATTCTTTACTTGAATAAATTCAAGAACTAATTTTTGCAAGATGCATAGAAAAATGCATTTGGGTCTTTAGTGACTCTATAGCAATTACTGCTGGATTATAGCAGCTAAATCTAGATCAATTCAGATTTCTAAAGCCAAAAAAATAGCTATGGGAAAATATATCAAATCTAAACGACTTGAAAGATCATAAACTGAATAATGCTCTAATAATTTAACGTAAGAATAAAAGAAAGTTTACCTGTTATCTACTTCTATGATTTATTAGTAAGAACTAAAGGGCAGAGTGCATGGATTGCAAAACATATCAGCATATCCATTGGATATTTTGGATTGAATCATATTTTGTAAAGAAGTGATAGCCAAATGACCGTTGAAGGTATAAGGGCTCAATTATAAACAAAGACACCCAAATTCCTGTCTCAATCCAATTCCATCTTCATAGTCATCAATTGGCCAATAGCTATATTATATCTATAGCTAGGTAGATGCTTATGTACCTATTTATGGCACATTTACATTTATATTACTGCAATCTCATGAAAGAAGCATTACTGATTGCAAACTAAATCAATTACTTTTGACATATGATGTAACAATGTATGTGTGTTGGTTTTTGTTGGTGGAATACTTTGTATATTTTCTTTGATTGTCAGGATATATATTTCCATTTAGTTTTTTTTCTCCTTTCAAATTTGAATGTGGTTCTTTCTGGAGATAAAGATACAACTTCTAAGTATTTTTAAAGAAATATGATTTTTATAAAATGCCAAAATGGAATTAAAAACATGTTTAAGGGCAAGTAGTAAATAAGCATCCTATGGTAACTTAAAGTGTACCATTCATTAAGTAAACAAATACTTATTAAATATCTACTATGTACATTATATTGTCAGGTGTTGTGGTACAAAGACAATAGATGCTACATTCCCAATTCTCAATGGCTTACGTTATTCAGGAGGAAAGAGTGGTGATGGTGGAGATACGACATGTACCAAGAAAAGTATAATATATGTTGTAGGCAGAGGAGAGAGCCAAAGTTTTCTAGGAAAATCTGATGATATTAAAAGAAAAAAATCATTTGGAGAATCAACAAAGGTTATACAGAAGAAGTAGTGCCTGAACTCAGGTTTAATGAAAGATAAAAGATTCTGACAGGCAAATATGTCAGGAAGCACTCCAGGCAAGAAGTAGTAAGAACCTAAACAAGAGTGACTATAGTGTTACTGAAGAAAAGGGATAGTTGTGACAGATGATGTGGAAGTAGAATCAATAGAACTTGGCAACTTATTGGATAGGTGCATTGAAAGAGAGGGAAGAGTCATGAATGACCCCACAGTTTTGAACTTAGATGACTAGAAAAACAGTGGTGACATTAAAGAAATAGGAAAGTTTGGGATAGTGGGCATATTTGTTTATAGTTATTTATCAAAAAGGGAGGAGGAGCAAATGAGTTCTATTTTGGAATTCTTTAATCTTGTGGTTTTCTACCTATCCTGTGCATACATAACATTTCAGCTTCTTTCATTTAGGAAACTTATCAGACATTTCTGTTGGATGTGCTCTTCTTGTGGAAAATATAAATGTGGGTTAGAAAACAGTACACATAGTTGGATTTGGAAATGGTTGAAAAGCTGGACCCAAAGAGCAGTCAATAAAAGTTTAATGTCAAGTTGGAATCAAGAATGGCCCAGGAATGTGTATTTGTCTCTGACTTGTTTCAAGCTGTTAGCAACAACAATGATAAAGTCATAAACATCAGCCATGCTTATCACATTTTCAGATGACACAAAACTAAGAGAGAGAGCAAACACAGTCTAGGACAGAGTCAAGATACCAAAAGATCTTGGCATAGTAGACTATTGAACTGACTCCATTAAAATGAAATTTGGTATGTAGACAAAAATCTTATGCTTGGGTTCAAGCATAATATGGGGGAGGCATGGTTAAATTGTCTGAAAAGAAGATAGGTCAGTATTAATGAATTGTAAACTCAATGTGAGCTAGCATTACAATGTAGCAACAAAAAACAACAGAATAAAACAAATATGACCATAGGCTACATGGAGAGATGTATCTTCCAGGAATGAGAGAGATCATCTGTACCTTGCCTTGGTATTACCATTTATAGAGTGTTGTTTAGGTCTAGGCATTACCATTTAGGAGGAACGTTGATAGTTTGGGGGAAAATCAGAGAAGGGCAACTAGGAAGGTGAAATGTAATTTTTTTTTTTGGGGGCAGGAGCCAAAAAAGTCTGATGAGCTAGTGGGCAACATTTGGAAAGGCATAGTTTCCAGGAGGGGGCAGTTAGGTGGTTCAATCAATAGACCAATGGTCCTAGAGTCAGGAAGACTTGATTTCAAATCTGGTCTCATACACTTATTAGCTGTGTGACCCTAGGCAAGTCTTAACGCTACTTGCCTTAATTTCCTCATCTGTAAAATGAGCTGGAGAAAGAGAAGACAAACCACTCCAGTATCTCTGCCAAGAAAACCCCAAATGGGGTCATGAAGACTCCTATACAACAGAACAACAACAATAAAAGCTTCCAGTAAAATAAGAAGGTGATAATCATTCTGTACTCTAACATTATTAGACCATATCTAGATTATCACATCATCACCACTCAGGAAGATTTACAAAATGGAGAGAGATCAGACAAGAGCAACCAGGATAGTAAAGGGATTGGAGTCCATCACCTATCACAATCAATCGAAGGTACTGACAGTGTTTCATTTGGAGAAGAGAAGATTCATGGGGGACATGATATTGATCTTTAAGTATCTGAAAAGTTCTCTTATAGAAGATGGATTGAGGCTTGTTCTGTTTGGACCCAGAGGGTAGAATGAAGAGCAACTAATGGAAGTTGGAAGGAGGCAACTTTTGGGTTGAGTCAGAACTTCCCAACAAGTGGGTCTATTCAAAAGTGGAATGGACTACTTCAGGAGGTTGTGTTTTCTCCGCCCCCCCCAACAGAAATCTTCAAGCTAAGGTTAGATAATCACCTGTCAGGTGTTTTATTTTGGGGGTATGGGTTGAATGGGGGTAGCTAGGTGGCACAGTGAATAGAGTGCCCAGCCTAAAGTTGGGAAGACTCATCTTTCTGAGTTCAAACTTGGCCCCAGACACTTACAAATTATGTGACCATGGGCAAGTCCCTTAAACCTATTTGCCTCAGTTTCCTCATCTGTAAAATGTGCTGGGGAAAGAAATGGCAAACCACTCTTGAATATCTGCCAAGAAAACCCCAAATGGGGTCAAGAAGAGTCAGACACAACTTAAAGACTAAACAATAAATGGGTTGAATTACATGACCACTGAGATCCTTCCAAGTTTACAATTCTATGATTCTGTGACATGCTTAACTCTATTACTCTGTTTTCCAAATAGCAGTGGTAAAATGTGTTCACGACTATATATTCTATTGCCACATGGCACAAAGGGCAAAATAGACTTTAAAATTTTTCTATTAAGCTCAACAAAGTGGGATGGAAGTTTAAGCATAGCAGTGTAGAGATAATCCTCTGTCTTACATCAGCTTCTTTCCATCTTCAATCATTTTTTTTTAAATTACAAACTAATCTTCCCAAAGGTTTTAAGTAAACAATGCAAGAAAGTAAAAATATCTCCAAATTATCGCCACAAGTAGAAAATAGTTGGCCATTTAAATATTTATTCAAATAGAATTCCCCTTAGAATAGCCACTTGAAGTGTCTGCATTTATGTTTTTTTCTGTAAGATGGCATCATGATGCTATTATATTACTATTTTAAATAAGTGTGCTGTGATGATTTAAAGACAATTGTACAGGCTTTTTTTTTTACATGACTGCTTAGAAAATGTCAAGCATTTAACAGGCTCCTAAAATGATCAAGAGGGAGATCAAGATACTGGGAATGAAGAATTAAAATGTTTGATTATTTTAAAATAATGTTGAAAGCTAAATAGGCCTAGAAATTAGTCTTGAAAAGTACTTGCAGATGGCAAGGAAAATAAGAGAGGATTTTACATCACCTGTGAGAAAATTACGAGGAAAATGTAGAAAATTAAAGACCTCAGCTGTCCCATGTCAGCAATCTTGACCATCTATCTTTTCTTGACTCAAGTGCTGGATTGGATGATGTTTAAAAGATAATGAGACTGTCTTTCTTCATAAACATAGTTCAAAGTCATTCTTGAACCAAGATAATGTAAGAAAAGAACCAACTCTTTTTTAGATAACTACATTTAGTTGTCAATAATCCTCTGAACATTTTAATGACCATCACATATATGAAACTACTAACTTTCAGTCACTTGAAATGTTCCGAAGCAATCTCTTCAGAAGTTAATAATATCACTAAAATATGTCAAATCATACAATTTAATGAATATCAATAAAAGCAATTTATCATTGCTAATATGGACAGTTCCTAAATTTTACAACCAATGAGATTCACAAAGTTACCATTTTGGCTCTTAAATGTACTTGGTTCAATGACGTTTGATGTGATTATGGCAGTTATGATAAAAAAGGAAATAGTAATAAATGAATATTCCCATTAGGTTACACTTGCTTTTCTGAAAAAAAAAATTGCACTTAATTTTACGAAGAATTACAAAATAAGAAATTAACGAAAGAAGGCAATGGATTGAGTACATTTCCAGCAAAATGCCATTAATCTTCACTAAACTGATTTGCTGAGTCAAGCATAAATGCCTTCATAGTTTTCTCTTCAAGAGGCTAGGCTAAAAAGATACACCATCAGTGCCAGCAGTCAAAAGACATGAAGTGTAACACTAGTTAATGTTTCCTTCCCCTCCTCCCAGAGGTAAGTCCTAGTATCAAAATCAATTCACTTTATTGTTCTGTTATAAATTGTATACTTGTGTTGGTAACTTTGCCCAAAAGCACACCATGAATTGTCAATGCTTGATAAATAATTGCTGACTGAAATAATCTTTATCATGTAAACATGAAACACACATTAACTTTTATTATCCTAAAAACACACATTAACTTTTATTATCCAAACATGTTATAAGTACAACACAGGTGCACTGACATGGTATTTTCACTAATGTCTTAAGGACTTAAAGACTGCTTTGATGATTCCAGCTGCCAGTGGACATTGTGGAGACAGAACATGACTGAGCGGCAAACAGAGGGAATGGCTTCCTTCCCAGCCTCATACAGGTCACAGGTTCATAGATTAAGAAATGAAAGGACATTAGAGATCAACTAGCCTTCACTTTATAGGTGAGGAAACTGAGTCCTAGAGCAGTTAAATGACCCGAACAAGGTGTCTGAGAGATTAATTGATAGTCAGGATTGGAAGCTCCTTCCATTGTATCATGTACTAGTATAGAATATACAGTTCAGTGATAAGAAAAGTCACATAGCCCCTTTAACTCATAAAACATGACTGACACAGAGGAGCATCTGAGTAGCAGAATTTACCATGACTTCCAATATCCTATCATTTCCCTCATCTTATCCTTTTTTATCATTTTCCATCAATTTATTCTAAACCTTTATGGCTTTTAGGGACTATGTCCATTCTGATTTATTAGTACAACCACAATGACATTGCAAAAGGAATTTTGATGATCAGGAACATCCAATGTGGGTATAGGACATAAAGGAAATCACATTTCCCAATATATGTGGGAAATCTGCTTAAAATGTTCAGCATGGACAATAAAGCATAAATGTATTGGGGAAGACCTTTACAGTTTTGCTCCAGCCTACCTTTTCTAGGCTGGACATAATCCATGTTTAAGCCAAACCAATCTACTTGCTGTACTCTAGATGACATCCCATGTGTAGTCTGTGCTTTTGCACAGAAGGTCCTGAATGGCTGAAATGACCTCTTCACCCATAATTCTTAGAATTCCCACTGTAAGGTTCAGTTTACAAACTGCCTGATCATCCTAGTAGTGAGTACCCTACCATGTGCCTTACCTTTCCAATCATGTGTATGTCTTGCATTTAAGAGAGAGTATGAAGCAACAGATAGAGGGCTTTCCTGGGAATCAGGACAACTTAGGTTCAAGTCTTGCCTCTGGGTCACACTGTCTATATAACCCTAGCCTCTCTCCTTGCTAAGGAGTAATTTAAATAACAGGTTAGCTTTACAACTCCTACCCTCTTGATGATCTAAAGGATCATTACAAAACACACATACACATGCCTCACAATTAATCCGCATACACTTTCAATGACATTTTTTGTCACTTTTGCCTAGTATTTTCCATGACTGTTCACTACCTGTGAGACCTTGGACAAGTCACCTCATCCCTCTATATGTGTTTCCTCATCTGTAAAAATTAGGGGAAGGGATATAACTGTGATTGAGTAGGTGAGTTTAAAGATCTCCAGCTCTATGACTTATTTGATTTTTTTTATTTTTTTTTTTTGCCCATCCACATCAATACTATTTATCATAAAAATAAAGTTTCTTGAGGGCAAAAGCTGTTACCTCCTTTACTTTATCTGTATTGGACCTAGTAGGTAGATGCTAATAAAGTACTAAAGTAGATGCCTAATACATGATAAAAGGTACCCCAAAGATGCTAGTTCTCTATAAATAGAGGCATATAGAAATGACAAACACCACCCTTTTGTTTTAAGAGTATTTGTTCTAACCCATTAGTATTCCAGTCATTAGAAGGATGAGAAACAAGTTTTTAATTTTTTGTTTTGTGGATTTTTTAGATTGGAAATTATATATGGTCAACACTATGACTTTCAAGGCATTGAAGGCATTCTTCAATGTGAAGATGTTAGAAATGACTTTTCTTCCACTTCTCCTTATTTTTTCACAACCCCTCTCCCCCCAAAGAAAAGTAGTTTAGGGGACTGATTTTAAATTTATAATGTTCACATTATAGAAAAATGACAACTTTTACTTTGTAAGAATTTTACTTTAAAGAGTGAAGTCTTTTCTCAGGTAACTATGAAGTATTAGAGACTATGAAGTATTTTCTCAGGTAACCTTATGGTTATTTTGCTGGACAGTTCCTAAACACATCAAGATGCAGTACGGTTGGTAAATTCTGCTTACAGTTGGATGTAAATTTTGTTTAAACTAACTACACCTCCACTTTATTTTGCTGACTTCCCATTTAGAACTGTTTTTCAAAACTGTGCAATTCAAATAAAAATTACATTATATCCTCTTCTTTGCTAATTTCAAGGAGGAAAATCATTAAAATCTTCAATGAATAAAAATGACTTTATAAAAAAATTGCCTTTGAAACCTTTAACTACTATTGTCAGACAAGTGGGTGATCTATAACATTTGAAATGTAAAACTAAGTAGAAAACACTCTGTTCTTAACTATTATGTGTGTATCTACACATGTATATCTACATGAAATGCCTTGAGGCATCCAGTAATTGTGTATATTTTGAATTCTTCAAGCATGAGAGTGGAAAAATCATAGCTTTAAACATGTATTATTTCTCTTACAGTTTTATTCAAACATTGAAATTCAGATCCATCTCTGTTTATTACTGCCACTTCTAAATTATGCTCACTTTCATAACTTAGAAATCACAAGGAAAGCACTATCATGCTTCCTACCCCTGCCCTCCCCAAGTGAAATAACATGTTTCTATAACATAAATGGATTCAATACTTTTAGAATAGCCTTTCTTCCAAAGAATCAGCCTGAACTTGAATTAAGTTGTTTCTAGGGGCAAATCTCTTAAAAGTTATTTCAGGAGAAAACAATTTTAACTCCTGATATTTAGATTAATTTTAGCATTTTTTGCAATACCATGTAGATACTATGAGAATAAAATGTGGAAATGAAACTCTAAAATATATCACTTTACTTAATATTTTATTTTTCTCACCTTTGAAATGATATCAAAGAATACTCTGATTTCTTTTTAAAAAGATTATCCTAAAAAGGCATTTGAAAAATCTCTTAGACCAAGTCTAACAGCATCAGACACTTACTAGAACATATTCTCCTTATACCTATGGATAGTAGCATAAGCATTTGAAACATGTAGGCTCAAATTGAAGGCTGTACCAACACAGCTATATGGTTGGTTACAGTTCTAAAAGCCTTTTGCATAATTTTGATCAACTAAGTGAAAAGTAAATTGTTTCATTGAAAATTACATATGTGTCACATTTTTTGCCATTTATGTCACCAGAATAGTCTAAGCTAAGAAACATAAATGCCCATTTTAAACTAGTTAATGATCTAATATTTTGTTTTGTGAACTTCATAAGCAAGACAAACACCCATTATGAAGAATTTGAAACTCTCACTCAGAAGACCCAAGCAACAGGGCATGAAATTGAACTCAGAGAGAGCCACCATTCTGTGTGACTTTTTGGCTGACACAATTTAGATATTTATAGCTTTACGAATGGGCCACTGGAAAAGAACTTGAAGCTTTTTCTAGGCAGGAAGGATTAATGAACATGTGCACCTGGTAATTACACCACTCCATCTTTCTGAAAGGCCTCACATGGCCTCAATGGTAGGAACTATAATGAAAATGCATTGAAAATATCAATATGCAGTTTCACAAATCATCTAAATATTAAAAGGTGGTATAACATTCCATTCCCTTACTCTGACACATTCCAGGTGTGATAAGACCTGAATGCTTTCAACACTAAGGGCACACACTATATGTGTGTCTCTAAGACAAACCTCATAAGTTAAAAAAAAATAAAAGATATATCAATAAATGGATGAAAACACTAATTAGAAAAAAAGAAATTCAAATTCTTTTTATTAAAAGAAGAAACATATAGTTATTTAAACAAAGCACTTACTTTTAGATAGAGGTAGTTCCAGTAATTAATTTAATTGCAATCCAACTTAACAAGTCTAATCAAAATTCAATTGTAAAGACACCCGAAAAGTCCTACTAAATGTTTTGGATGTCTTTTCTAAAGTGTAGCAGTAAGTGAAATGTCACCCAATAACTTTTTCCAAGATAAGCAAGAAAACAGTGCTTCATTTTAATTTTACTTTGTTAAGTGAGAAAGAAATAGAAATCAGAAGACAGACTAAATCAAATGATTCAAGTTACACAAAAATTTGCATTTTTAACCTTTAGTTAAATAAAGTTTGGGGAATTTTATTTTCAGTATTCAAATACAATTTAAACTCATAGCTTTTTTTCAATTGAATAACATGCCAGGAAGATTCAACATACTAATGTCTTGCTAATCAATAAACTGGGAATATGTAGTTTACCCCCCCAAAAAATAAATAAAAGTCAAGATTATTTTTAGCAAACAAGATTTGAATGATAAACTTTGCTACCATTGATCCTGAATTTTGATGGCTGCCACTGTATAACAGAGAGAGAATTTAACATAAGCACTAATACTAAAAGTTAATTGAAAACCTAAAGCATAAGAACCTAACTTGTTTTAAAAGAAGTCTCTTAAAAACACCTTTCAGAGCTGAAGAGGACTCAGATATATGCATGTAAAAAAGGTCTTTAACAGTTAAATGCTATTGTTCTTTGATGGATTATAAAAACAGAAAAGAATCCAAGAGAGATAGGTCCACATGAAATGCCCCCTCTAGAGAATCCAACCAAATTGGCTATTAGAAGGGACTTCCAAAGCAGCAGGACTAGAGCTACTCAAAGAACCCTAGAGCTTTGGGCTGCTGGCCTTTCGTACTGTTATTAGCACAATGAGATTTAACTTGGGAGCAGAGAAAGCAGAGGATGCATTTTTAGAGTACTTCCATTATCATGCCTGTTTTTTTGTAAAGTCTCTAACTAGCTTTTGTCATAACACTTAATCTGGACTTTAGTATTTCAAGTACAAAAGCATCCCCTCCCACCTACTGCTCACACTCCTGCATCAGAACAGATGACTTCAAATGCAGCCGGTAGAGCAGAAGATCACTATCCTCTTGGTTAACAGATGTCCTCCCTCTCTCATACCCAAACATACTCCCTTACTTACCTCTAATAAGGTGTGCAAAAACGTATTGAAGGTCCCGAGAATGCTTTTAGTTCAGAGCAGCCAGCCGGGCTCCCTCACAAAGCTTTGCCATTGCTAGTGTGAAGAGAAAGAGCTGCTGGGATGCTGAATGGTACATCAGCCAACTTTGTGTGTAGCAAAGGTTTGAAAGAAAACCTGGGCTGAAATTGTGCTGGATTGTGGATTGGACTAGATTCCACTACATAGAGGAAAAAAAATTAACAAATAGGGAATTCTTTTTTTTTAATTTACAGAAAATTTCCCTACACAAAGGAATGTGCATTTTCTTTTCCTAGCAATTTTAAAAATCACTGTGTCTATATATACATATATATTAAATGTTCAAAAATTTCAATTAGAGCTACACATAAAATATTTTAGTTAAGTGGTATTCCATTAGGTAATCCATTAATTATTCATATTTTATAATAAGAGTAATAAAATATGCAGTGAAACCCATTTCTACCTAAAAATTTTACTAAAAATAAGTATCTCTCTCATACACAGATGCTTTTAAACTTTATTCCTAAAGAACCAATGTGGTATATTAAATAGAGATTCAGTTTTGTAGGGTGGAAGATGTGGGCTCAAGTCCTACCATAATGTCTGTATGATCTGGGCATATCACCTAGCCTCTCAGTCCTCCAGTCAACTCTCTAAAACTATAAATTGGGGAGAAGTTGCTAATTTCCATTAGTAAAGGAATTTCTGTTACCTTCCATTCACTTCTAGTTCCCTAATTCAAGAAAATTTCAAGTTCAACCAGATGGCAAAAAATATATGATTCATTTATCAGAATGAGTAATTTATCAAATAGTTTTCATAACCCCAAACATTTAAGTGCCCATCTCTTTTTGGAGCTTGGCTACAAACCCAGAAGTGCACCTTGTGCTAAAGGAAATCCACTTTTACTTTTCTCCCAACAAACTGCCAAGAATCTTAACTTCATAGACACCTTCTTTACAATGCTGCTGTCCTAAAACAAACCTGTGCCTACAAGGTGCCTGCAGGTTAATTTCTGCTGCCAGCGGGAAATGTTCTAAACTCACTGGTTTTTAGGGACTCCCTGCAGGCACACACCTGGAAGCAATCACTGGCAAACCCTGCCTGTAGGCACAGGTGTATATTAGGGCATCAGAGAAGCACATATGATTTTATAGATAACTTCACTGATGTGGCAAGTTTTATTGTGGTATCTATGACAATATTGACAAATGAGGAGGGCCTCATTTAATAAGCAAAGTAATTAATGCACCCCAAACAAGGAGTTATTAAGTGATGCTGAAATGTTTATGTGCCACAATTGAGCTGTCTAGTTTTTACTGCCTCTTACTATGCCTTTAAATATCCTCTAACATTGCCATCAGAATATTCACATGCACCTTGCTATTTTGAGAGCTAGAGGGTGTGAGCAGATATTTGCACATACAAAGTACAACCTACATCTGCCTAACATTTTATTGGAGGCATTTCTGAAATTAGTGGGCACTCAAAGAAAACCTGTGCAATGAATCAATGACTTTGATATGTATCTCCCTAAGACTTTGCCTATTGCATTTACCTGATTTGTTGCTATTCATATTTTCTTTCATTTTGGTACTTCAAAAAAAGTCATGTGGATTTTCCTGTGATATTAAATTTGAAAGAACCCAATATTTGAAATATTGTAGCATGTCATGGTGTGATCTGGGTAAGATTTAAGTTAATTAGCTCATGTATCAAGGAGATATAAATGTATAAAAAGACTTGTTCTTATGC
Source organism: Vombatus ursinus (assembly GCF_900497805.2). Classification (NCBI taxonomy): domain Eukaryota; kingdom Metazoa; phylum Chordata; class Mammalia; order Diprotodontia; family Vombatidae; genus Vombatus; species Vombatus ursinus. The sequence continues at coordinate 1,523,491 of NW_020944605.1, forward strand.
TTCCTTTCCTTTTGCTATGTTATAGATTTTAAAATAGAGAAGAGAAAAAGATTTCTTCCTTATAAATAATCAATAGAACATGGGACCATATAATTATCAACTTAGTCTGGAAGAGATCTCAAAGGTCATCTAGTCCAAAAACCTCATTTTATAGATAAAGAAACTGAGGTCCAATTGGAACTCACTAAAGGCCAAAAATGTAGTACTCTATAGAGGAGGAAAGGTAGGATTTTAACCCATGCTATTTGACTCCAAATTCAGAGTCTTCTACTGTACCATAGTGCCTAAATAAACATGTATTTATTTTCTTTAAGAAACTTATAAGGAAGGAATTGGGTGGTACAGTGGTGCCTGGAGTGACAGGTCTGGAGATAGGAAGACCTATTTTCCTGGGTTCAAATCTGGCTTCAGTCACTTACTATCCTTGTAATGCCAGGAAAGTCACTTAACCCTGTTTACCTCAGTTTCCTCATCTGTAAAATGAATTGGAGAAGGAAATGGCAAACCACTGTCATATCTTTGCCAAGAAAATCCCAAAATGGGGTCATGAAAAGTTGGACACAACTGAAGAACAACAACCAAAATGTTACTAAACTCAGAATACCCTTTAATCAGTGATACTACTACCATACCTATACCTTAAAGGGATTAAATAAAGAGGAAAGTGACTTATACATATTATAATTTTGTAATGGTAAAGATCTGGAAACTAAGGGAGTGACTAAGAATGGATGAACAAGTTATATATGAATGTCATGGAATATTATTGTAATGTAAAAAAAAATAATGAAAGCGATGGTTGCAGAGAAATGTGGGAATACTTGTAACTGATATTGAGTAAGATGAGTAGAACTAGGAGAACAATTTATACAATAACAACAACATTGTAAAACAAACAACTTTGACACAATTGAGAAATCTAATAAATGAAATAACTAGCTATGATTCCAAATGACTGATGATGAAGCATGTTATCCACTTCCTGAAAGATAAATTATGTATCCAGGGTTCAGAATGAGACACATTTTTTTAGACATGGTCAGTATGTGAATTATTTTTTGTTTGCCTATAAATATTTGTTACAATATTTTATTTTTCCACTTAAAATACTGGGGTGGTGGAACAGGCAGAAGAAAAAAGAATGTTGTTAAATAGGAAAAAAACCTTCAAATTAAATTTTTACAAGTTTACAGAGGTTAGGTTTTGGATATATGTTGAAATATCTATTACTTGAACATTTAACTGTCATGCATATTATGACATTTTAGCAAAAGAAAAATAAAATGACAACAGTAATGAAGAATATAACCTGAACACTTATCAGAATGATTATTCATATTTGGGGGTATACTGTAGTGAAAGATTAAAAGGCAAGAGAAATGATTTGAACCCAAGGATACCTTACTTACTTTATATCCAGCATTGCATCCATTTTATCATCTGACATCTCATTAGACTCAGTTCAATTTAATTAATGTTTATTAAGCACTTACTGCACGTAGAGCACTATACTAGGTCCACAGTGAGGTATGAAGTTTAATCAAGGCAAAACCTTTGCCTTCATTGAGTTTAGCGTGTAAGAGGAGGCATGACTTCTGAACAAAAACTATAATGAAAAATAATGCATGACAAAACCATAATAAAGATATAACCAAACTCTTGCTATATAAGAAAGGGTAGAAAGAAGTTTACCTTCCATTCAACTCAAAATTGTACCCATCTACCATTTATATCTTCTGTATAAAGCTACCTTGACATTAATTTGACTTTCTTACTAATGAGTTCATTTTTTTTAACATATAGATCAACCACTCCTACCACAAAAGCCAAGAAATTGTTGAAAATGCCATAATACCATAAAATCTTGATCTGGAAGAGACATGTACAGTTGCTTAAAATATTTGGCCAATGATTGTAGTTTGAAAAAAATGCAATTTTTGTTGTTATTGTTATTCAGAGATCAAAGTTGTAATATTTGTTAACATTTTCATAATATTTATTAGAATGGAACTTGACCTACAAGTTATATTTGAAGATATAAATCACTATATATTTTCTAAAATGAACAATAGAAGATGTACAGCCTGCAAATTTGAACTTTAATATGTTTAGATAAGATAAAATCATGTCTTTTTTTGCTAACATATGCAGAGAATTGTCCTCTGGTGACTGAAAAGAAAAACAATAAAAATTCTACTTATGCTTCATTTCTGCCTTTTTAATACAATCAAAGTCTTATCAGCACTCAAGCACACTCCCTGTGTGAAACCTTTGAAAGCTAACTGGAATACTCCATCCATCTTTTGGTTTTGTCTCGTCATATTGTATTTTAGTAATAATCATGAATCTGAGATATGTCTAAAACTTAATTAATTAGACAAATCTATATAAGTATTAAAACATGTATCACTGGAGAAAAAAGTGGCATGCAATAACCCACTAATTACATTGTGGCTCTTGTTCTGAAAAATGAAGGGGTTCGATTAAATAATTTCTAAAGCCCCTGATATCTCTAAATCCTATAATCAACAATAATCAAAAGTTACTCTAATATTGGCTACTCTTACCTACTGAAGGCCTTTTTATATTTTTAAGTACTAGATTTTACTATTTCATTTGAAAATATATAAGATAAAACACAAATACTCAAAGAGCTAAGTTCACGTCTATTGAACTTTTGTTAGCTTAAAAATGATATGTATATATAATACACATATATATGTACTCGTTATTTATAATAATATGTGTATAGAACATTTGGATGCCCCTCCAAATGGCATAATTTCTCCTCTTAACTAAAGTTCTTCCCTGCTATCTCAACTTGTCATGGAAGTCACCCTGGAGTGGCAAAGTTACACCCTAAGAGTCCTGTGGAAGTTCCTCTTAAGTGGAAAAACTGAACATGGGCATGGTATGGAAATTTTATGTGTATTAGAATTAGAAGATCATAGAACTGGATGCAGCACACAGGGCTCTGGGTCTGGAGTCAGGAAGACCTGAGTTCAAATCCAATCTCAGAAATTTACTAGTTTGTGAACCTTGGCAAGTCACTTAACCCTGTTTGCCTCAGTTTCCTCATCTGTAAAATGACCTGGAGAAGGAAATGGCAAGCCACTTCAGTATCTTTGCCAAGAAAATCCCAAATGGAGTCACAAAGAGTCGGACATGATGGAAAATGACAGAATAATGATTCCTCTGCATCGGAGCCCCTATCAAAAGCTTACTGGGTTCCATTCTAACAAATATTACAAAAATATTAATAAATATTATGACTTTGATCTCTGCATAAAAATAACAATGACCACAACTTTTAAAATTATAGTCATTGGCCCAAATATTTTAAGCAATTACACGTGTCTCTTCTGAATCAACTGTTTTGATACTATGGCATTTTTGACAATTTCTTGGCTTTTATGGTAGGAGTGGTGGATTTACATTTAAAAAAAATAAACACATTAGTAATAAAGTCTAATCAATGTTAAGGTAGCTTCATGTAAAAGACATAACCAGTAGATGAATATAATGTTATGTAAGAATGGTACATGACTTTCCTTTCACCCCTTCTGAACTTACATAGCAAGATTTTGGTTATATCTTTATCATGAATTTGTCATATATTGCTTTTTATTATACTTTTTGTTCAGGAGCCATGCCTCCTATTATACTCTGAGCTCATTAATTTGGGCAGACTTCAAGAGAAAGTGGATTATAGAAGGGCCTGGCTTGTATGGTCCACAGAGTTACAAAGAGTTGGACACAACTGAGTGACTAAACAACAACAACAACAACAACAAAGATCTAGGGGCTTCAGAAATCATCTAATTCAACCCTCTTGCTGTACAAGAAACTGATGGCTAGGGCAGCTAAGAAGGGACTTGCCTGAGGTCACAGAGGTAGAAAGCTGACCAGGCCCTATGACTCAGGAGCCAATACCCATTCCACTCTGTAAATCAACTAACTAGCTAGTAGGCTCAAAAGCTATTAATTTAGTACCTTCATCAAAAGACACATTATATTGTGGAATGTACCATTCTATGAGAGATCTCTTTGAAAGGAAACTCTAATGATTTCTAGAGGCTTCCTTAAATACTGATGTTCTGTTTCAAGTACAATAGAATTTTATGAAGATCATGAATCCTAATAAATATCTTGCTCAATATCACAAGTGCTTGATTTCCAACCAGCCCTGAGGTAGTTGGTTGGAACAGCAGAAGGAACATTCAACTGAAGACCTCCTTTTTGGTTGCAGAACTTCCATCACCTAGCTGTGTAATATTGTGTAAAGCACTTAATTTATCTGGGTTTCAATTTATTCATTTATGAACTGAAAAGACTAGATTAGAACTCAATCGTTAGGGGCAAGTAGGTGGTGCAGTGGACAGAGCACTGGCCCTGAAGTCATAGAGGACCTGAGTTCAAATCTGACCTCAGACCAAACACTTGACACTTACTAACTGTGTGACCCTGGACAAGTCACTTAACTCCAATTGCCTAAAAAAACAAACAAAAAAAACCTCTCAATCTTTAAGGTCATTTACACTTCCAAATGCTATGTATCTTAGCATATATCATAACATTATCAACAACAACAGATATATACAGATAGATAGATAGCATTTATATGGCACCAACTAGGTGCCTGGCACTGTGCTAAGTTCTTTATAATAATTATCTCATCTGATCCTTTAAAGAACCCTGGAAGGTAGTTGTTATTATTATTTTCATTTTGCAGTTGAGGAAATTGAGTTAAAAAGAGGTTAAGTGACTTGTTGAGTGTCACCTAGCTAGGAATTGTCTAACACAGGTTTGAATTCTTGTCTTCTTGACTCCAGGCCAGCATTCTAGCCATTGCACCACCTAACTGCCTCATAACTCTTGAATACATGTAATATATGTTTATACACATACATACACATTCATATTTGTATATATATATGTGTGTGTGTATAATATATACATGTGTGTATTATATAATATAGTACATATGCATATGTATATATTCAAGATATATAGATAAAGTTGGCAATAAGAAGTTATATTTGAATTTTAATTTTATTAATTGTTTTTCAGTAGTGTCCAATTTCATGATCCCATTTGGGGTTTTCTTGGCAAATATTTGAGAGGTCTGCCATTTCCTATCTCAGGCCAAATTTGAACTCACAAAGATGAGTTTTCCTGACTCCAGGTCAGCACTCTATCTACCTGCCCCTCTGTTTGTCTTTTACTTTACTTACCTCTTTTCTGTGTCTATTAAGCTGTCTAGGTTCTACCATTTTGGACCAGTGATAAGATGAAAAGTCCTCTGTGGTTGGATATTAAGGCATCATGTCACTGACTTAGGACTTTTTGTAGCTGGAAGAATATATAGGCTACAAGTCAGGAGCACACTACCTCTTTAATGGCAGAGAAAAACCACAGAGACTCTTTATCCTGAGCTATCATAACAGAGAAGCTGACCTTTCATATAAATGGACCAGGCAACTGTTTATATAGCATGATTTGAGAGCTGCAGAAAGTCTTCCTGCCTAAATGTTACTACTGGCTTCATAGAGTTCCTGAAATAATCCATTTACTCATTGGTTTGGCTTAAGGCACTGATGGTTCCTGTTTAAAACATATATATATATATATGTGTGTGTGTGTGTGTGTGTGTGTGTGTGTGTGTGTGTGTGTATGTATATATGTATATATATGTACATATATGTATATATTTCTAAATGATAGTTGTCAATGACATGTTGGGCAAAATTAATTTTTCAGATTAACTGACCTGTCACTCAAGAAGACTTTGAGTATATACAGAATGCAGTATGTTCTACTTATTGAAAAAAGTCAAAATTGCTTCCCTTGGTATATAATTTCCTCCACAACTGACTCCAACACTTCCATGCCACAATGAAAGTTTTATTCCTTAGGCCTTGAATATTCTCTTTTCATATCTCTCTTGATTAAAATTTGTTTTTGAAGGCTGAGTTCAAATGTCACCTCTACTATAAAGTTATTTCTCCTTTGTACCCATCTTTGAACTTCCATATTTAACCTTGTATTGTATGTATTTGTATGTGTTTGTATATGGACATTTTAATTTTGTACATATAGTGTATTTATTTGGCGTATTTATGTATATGCATATTTTTTCCTGTAAGTGCAAGATTGCTTGTGAGTCAAATGTCAATGGAAATATAGGTGGTGGTTGTGAGTAAGTTGCAGCATATTATCAATGATGACGTGCAAAAAAAATGCATAAAAATGCAAAAAAAACTCCATAAAAGACATATTCAAGGCAATTTATAATAAGAATATAGGTTGGCGCCATCAGGTAGTGAAAATGAGAGATAATAAATATCTGCTGAATTTGCTAAAAAAGAAACTGTCCAAGTGCTGTATTGCTCTTCTCAATATTAAAAGAACAACAGGAAGACCAGAGAAGTTTTATAGCACTTTGACAGAAGAACTACACAGACTCAGATGGCATAGTTGTATCTTAGGATAAAGACAGAACAAAAGCCTAGAGGGTAGTCCTAGCACCACAACTCCGCAATCTACTTTGCCTTGGGTGCCCTCTGTCATTTAGAAACATCTGTGGGGGAAGGGAGAAGTTACCCTAGACTATGAGTATGCAAAAAAAAACCAAAAGAATTTGCAAGCTTTCCTTTGTTCCCAATAGGAGTCTTCATCCAGTTCTGCTTCTCCTGTCCAATTGCCTACTATATAGAGATCCCCTAGCCCTAGAACCTCTTAGAGCATTTCTCCCAGACCAGACCAGCTCACCACCCAAGTTCTCCCAAAGAATAAATCCTTCTCTATCCTCTACTTCCTTAGGGCCCCTGATGGGTATGCTCCCTTTTCATCTTCAATCAATATTTGTTAAGTGCCTACTATGTTCCAGGGACTGTACTAAGTTCTATGGATACAAAAAGAAGCAAAACACAGTCCCTGCCCTCGAGGAGGTTATAATCTAATAGAAGAGACAACATGTAAACAAATATACACAGAGCAAGCTATGTGCAGGACAAATAGGAAATAATAGAATGAAGCCTCTAGAATTAAGAAGGGCTAGGGCAGGCTTCTAATGAAAGATGGGATTTTAGTTGGGACTTGCCAGGGAGGTCAGCAGGTAGAGCTGAAGAGGGAGAGCATTCCAAGCATGGACAGTCAGAGAAAATGCCTTGAGCTGATAGATGGAGTGTCTTGTTCATGGAACACACAGAAAGTCGGTATCACTTGATTGAAGAGTATGTGTCCAAGAGTTAGGTGTAAAAAGTGGTAGGTTATGAAAGACTTTGAATGTCAAACATAGCATCTTGTATTTGATTCTGGAGGCAATAGGCATCTACTGGAGTTCATTGAGTACAGAAGTGACATGATCATTTATACTTTAGGAAAATCATTTTAGTGGCTGAAAGGAGGATGGATTCCAAGGCGGGAGACTTAAGGGAGGCTGATCCACTAGCAGGTATTATGATAGCTTAGGTGTGACGTGATGAAGGTCTACACTACAATGGTGGCAGTGTCAGAGAAGAGATGTAACACATTCAAGAGATGTTGCAAAGGTGAAATTGACAGGCCTTGACAACAAATTGAATATGGAGGGTGAGAGATAGACAGTAAGGATTCCAGAATGACATCTAGGTTGTGAGCTGAGGTAATGAGAATATGGTGTTGCTCTCTACAGTAATAGAGAATGCAGGAGGTGGGGATTGTTTAGGGGGAAAGATAAGTTCCATTTAGTGAATTTAAGGGAATGATAGGAATGATCCATTAATGATGTAAATGATATCATCAGATATATCACTAGCAAAGGAAGTGGTCTGATCATGTAATGAGAGAAGGGAGAATGAATAGATGTAGAGTTGGTATCCATGTTAGGAAGAGGATATTTCAAGAATTAAATAAGATGAAAATTTGTGGTGATCTGGACTAACTGGATCTCAACAAACTTTTAACATTTTTCTTCCACTACTTTTCATTGTTTTATGAAGTTATTGCTCAATCATCTTCTTTCATCCTTTCCTGTAAGATATTACAAATTAGTCTGTTTGTTCTAAATTGGTGTCATCCTTGGTTACCTTAGTTTACTAATTAGCAAGGATATAAATGTTTTCTGGGTTAGGAGGCCTCTAAAATATTTTAGTCTTCTGGTTGTAGTGGTTGATTTACATTGATTAAAATTCTTTAGGAGGTTGTGATAACCTATATCAATATCCATTCTTTTATCTGTTTTCAATTTGGGGGGCATCAATAGCTTATTTATTAGGTCTGCCTGCCTCAGATACCTCAAACTTTTACTGATTTACCTACTAACTAATGCATGTCCCCCCCCCCCCCAAAAATAGATAGATAGATAGTGTGCATGTGTGGGGGGGTGGTGGTGGTGATGATATCCCCCGAGAGAATGTAAGTTCTTTTAGGGCTGGGATTATTTCATTTTTATCTTTGTATCCCCAGTTCCTAGCAGAGTAGCTAACACCATTGTAGGCTTTTAAAAATACTTGTTCCCAAAGAGATCATAAAAATGGGAAAAGGACCCACATATACAAAAATATAGCAGCCCTTTTTGTGGTGGCAAAGAATTGAAAATTGAGGGAATATCCATCAATGGGAAATGGCTAAACAAGCTGGGGTATATAAATGTAATGGAATACTATTGTGCTATAAGAAATGATGAGCAGACAGACTTCAGAAAAACCTGGAAAGACTTGTATGGTCTGATGCTGAGTGAAGTGAGCAGAACCAGGAGAAGGTACACAGTAACAGTCACATTGTGCGATGAACAATATTTATAAACTTAACCCTTCTCAGCAATACAAGGATCTAAGACATCTCTAAAGGCCTCGTGAAGGAAAATGCTACCCATATCCAAATAAAGAACTATGGAGTTTGAATGCAGATTGAAGCATACTATTTGCCATTTTTTTTCCTTCTGTTTCACTTTGTTTCCTTTTTCTGGTGCTTCCTCCTATTGGTTCTAAATCTTCCTTACAACATGACTAATGTGAAAGTATATTTAATAGGAATGTATATGTATAGCCTATCTATGACATTGCATGCCATCTTGGGGAAGGAGGGGGGAAGGGAGGGAGAGAAACATTTAAAACACAAAAGCTTATGGAAGTGATTGTTGATAAATCAAAATAAATTAATAAAAAATGCTTGTTGATTGAGCTGAGACTTTTATCCTAATTTTGTTTATTTTTTCTGTAATGTTTATTAAGTATATAATTTTTAAAAGAAAATAAAATTATTTTCTTTCTTTTTCATCACCCCCTTAAAACTACCGTGCCTTCCTTGCTCTTATCAATTATATGAAACAGCCAGTTGCACTTAAAACAGCTTTGTAAACATTATTATTTTAATAGGTGCTGAATAACGGGGAACAGAAGAATAAGGAGATGGATATATATAGCATAGCATATTGGATAGTGAACCGGAATTGGGGTCTGGAATATAGATTCAAGTCCTACTTTTGAGTCATATTCTGTGATAGTCGAGTCATTGAACTTCTCAGTGCCCCCAAGCAAGGCTCTAAGGCTATATATTATAGAAGAGATATCAGTTTCATTAGTGAAAGGAGTTTTCATACCAAGAGCTCCCTACATTGATAAAATCACAGATGTGGACCAAAATAATTGTGTGATGTGTGTATATATGCACACATACATACATAGGAATGTATATCTACATACATATAAGTATAGACATAAATTTGGGGGGGAGAAAGAGAGAGAGAGCAGCTCTTTCTGTTGAAGAAATCAAAGCTATCTTTAATAATATGAAAAAAATACTCTAAATCACTACTGATTAGAGAAATGAACTAAGGTACCACCTCTATCTAACAAATTAACTAGCAAGACAGAAAAGAAATTTGATAAATGTTAGAGAGGATGTGAAAAAGTAGGTATACCAATGTACTGTACTGTACTCCACTGGTGGAGTGAACTGGTCTACCCATGTTGGAGAATGATTTGGAACTATGCCTAAATAGCTATAAAAATGTGCATACCCCTTGAGCCAGCAATGCCACTACTAGGTCTGTATCTGAAAGAAACCCAATGAAAAGGAAAAAGGATCTATATGTACAAAAATATTTATAGCAGCTCTTTGTGTGGTAGCAAAAATTTGAAAATTGAGGGAAAGTCCACCAGTTAGGAAATGGTTAAAGAAGTTAAGATATATGATTGTGGTGAAATATTATTGTGTTATAATAAATAATAAAAAATGTTTCAGAAAAACCTAAGAAGATTTATATGAACTGATGCAAAGTAAGCAGAGCCAGGATAATATAGTACACAGTAATAGCAACATTGAAATGATGATCAACTGTGAAGATTTAGTTACTCTAGTACAATGATCCAAGAGAATTCTAAAGGACTCATGATGAAAAATACTATCCACCTCCAGAGAAAGAAAGAGCTGATGAACTCTGAGCACAGATTAAGACAAATTTTTTTCACTTTCTTTTTCTTCTTCTTTCTTTTAACATGGCTAATATGAAAATATGTTTTACATAACTTCATATGCATAACTGAAATCATATTGTTTGCTTGTTAATGGTTGAGGGAGAAGTTAGAGGGAGGGAGAAAATTTGGAACTATGTTTTTTTTAAAGAATATTAAAAATAAATAATGCATTTAAAAAATATTAAAGAGTAGGAAGGTGAACCAAAATAAAGGTACATCTGAAAACAAAAGACTGTGAGCTCTTTGAAAGCAGGGGATGTTTTTCCCCCTTTTTTCCTATCATCAGTTCTTGTGCCTCACACGTAGTGGGCACTTAATACTTGCTTGTTTACTGAATGGCTGACTGGGGAGGATTTGCTGATGTTGGGAATACAATTTTAGTGACTTTAAATACTACTGATATTACATGATACCATCTGACCATGGCTCTTTACTATTTTCACCCATTCAAATTCAAATTCAAATTCAAGATAAGACTTCACTCCAGTTATTTACTCTATCTCTTTTTTGGGGGGGGGAGGTTATATGTAGTTGCAGGTAAAAGTGCTGTAATGTTTTCCTTTATTTCTTTCCTTCCTTTGTTTCTTTTGTTCTCTCCTGGCTTTCTTTTGCTGTTCTTGTTAGATGCAGTTACAGCTGCATATTTTATATCTATCAACAAAATGGTGACACAGCAGAAAAAAATAATAAAATGAATGCTCCATTCCAATTATGAAACAAAAATAAGAAGGAAAAAGCAAAGGGATTTAATTATATGTCAGATGTTATTTTTGTTCTAGTCTCTCAAAATCCAAGAAGTTTCTGTATTAGTTTCTCATCTAAGAATTTCTAAATTAACTATACTAATATAAGAATGTTGTAGTGTTGCTGATGTCACATTATTTTAGCACTTCTCAAAGAACTGATATGGTGCTAAATGTAGAGAGATTGGAGCAAAAGTTCAAAGGGCTATCATGTCTCCTTTCTCCCACAATTTTTCATCAGTCATTGTCATGACTATCATCTATTACTATAAAATTTCCTGCTTGTAATTGTCTTCTCTTAGATAATTACTGTGATACTATCAATTTCTTGTCCAATCTATACCAATTCTATTTGGTTCTTTTGCTAATTAAATGGGGAATGAAAAGGTTTAACAAATAATGATCCAATATCAGCAATGAAATAACTTTATAGTTAACAATAATTATTCAAAAGCTAACCAGAAAGAAGAAAAATGACAAGTATATACTGACACATATATACACATTATATATGTATATTATATATGTTTGTTCACATACGCATACATATGTGTATTCATAATAGAATCTCAGCATACAGCTGACAAGTAATACCTAATATATGTTAAATGGTAGATTTTCAAACTTGAAAGTTCTACTGACATAAGAAGAAACACAGGCAAAAAAAGAAACTAATCAATGATGGAAAGAGGTGTTGATGGAGTATATATTTTCTGTTGCTTTTTTCCCTACCCGAAATTATAAGAAGGTCTTTGTCAAGCCTGGTACTGAAGCTATTCAGTAAGACACTAAGACAGGGGTGGGGAATCTGCAGCCTCGAGGTCACATGTGGTCTTCTAGGTCCTCAAGTGAGGCCATTTGGCTGAATTCAAACTTCACAGAACAAATCCCCGTAGTAAAAGGATTTCTTCTGTAAAACTTGGACTCAGTGAAAAGGTCGCACCCAAAGACCAAGAAGGCCACATGTCGCCTCAAGGCCGCAGGTTCCCCACCCCTAGACTAAAATAACATATGATCAAATCCAGGTACTTCTGCCTTTCAATTTTAAAGTAGGTGATGCATTTTTTTTATTACTCTATTGCAATAGGGTTTAAATTTATAATTGCTATGCACACCATAGAGACAGCATGGTATAGCAGATAGCTGGTCTAAAAGATAGGAAGACCTGGGTTCAAGTCCTTTCTCTAACACATATGGGATACTCAGCAAGTTATTTAATCTTACAGTACTCAAGGCAATTCTCTCTTAACTTGCTAAGGTGTAGAACTGCATTTATTTATATCATATTTTATTTTTCCCCAATTACATGTTAAAACAAATTTTTAAACATTTTTTAAAAAGTTTTGAGTTCCAAATTCTATCCTTCCCTCCCTCCCTCTGCTCCTCTGTCCCTGAGAAGGTAAGGTCCTTCAGACCTGCATTGTTAGAGGGAATTTCCTCACTGTGCAGTTCTCTATACCAATGAAATCACAGTTCTATAGTACACACACATAAACACACACAACACACTCTCCATGTTCCTCTGACTTTGTACAATAATAAATTGGAAATAAATCCACTGAGGCTTCTGTTCCTTCAAAGAAGTTATAAAGAAACAATCATGGAAGGCAAAAATTAAAAAAGGGAACCTGTGAAGATGCTCATTTCAACAATTACTATTACAGCATTTTGCACAGTGCTTGGCACATAGTAGGTGCTTAATAAATGTTTATTTACTGACTGACTGGTGACTTAAGAGTTTATGCACCAGTCTGAAAAAACTCACTTCAGAAATAAATATCAGCTTTATTTAGATTTACAGGAGAGTCTTGCATAAGAGTTAGGAACATATGAATTCAAATTTCATCTCCGACAATGAATAACTGTATGATCACAGGCAAGTGGCTGAATATCTTGAAGCTTCACACAACTTTCTAAGACATACTCTCCTAAATCTTAGAGACAGAATGGAGAGAGTTCCCACATTGACAGAAGCAGTCTTTTATTGCTCTTGTCTTACATCTTAAAATTGTTCTTGATTATTTAGGAGTGTGCTGATTTATTCATTTATTAATCTCCTATCATAACATAATCAACCTAAATGGTCACATTTAAATTACTTATTCCTACAGCTGTACCAAATTCCTCCATCAAAAAGGCCAATTTAAAAAGAAAATCACATTCCTCTTAATATTATACTAAAGAGGTTTTTTTTCCTGTTTTGACAGAATATAACTTAATCAGGGAATTAATTCATTAACCAGAGAAAGAAACTTAAATAGTAGTATTAGAAGAGGGATTAGAAAATGAAAACCTGAGCACCAATATTTGGTTTTTCCAATTAGGAATGTATGAAATATTTGATGAATCATCTCAAATGAATGATTTGGCTTTAAAGGTGAGGCAAACTACATAGAAAAGGCCAAATATACCATATAAGAACTGGTACAACTTGGTCATATAAATACAATAAATCTTTATAAATATGGAGAGACATCTATGCAGATGTATAATCATGAAGATGTAATAGTAACTAGGATAACAGAAAGAGTTATTATTAGTATAACTAACATTTATGCAGTACAGTGCCTTAAGTTCTGTAAAATATTTTACACATGTGATCTCATTTATCTTCTCAACAACGCTGGGAGACAAATGGTATTATCTCCATTTTACAGATTAGGAAATTGAGGTAGAGAGAAGCTAGGTGACTTATACAGGGTCACATAATCATTAAATGTCTGAGGTCAGGTCTGAATTCAGGTCTTCCTGACTCCAGGTCCAAAGCATTGTACCAACTAGCTATCAAGTATGTTGAGTGCAGGCAATGTTTCCTTTTATGTCTCAGCATTTCATGGCACATTGTCTAGCCAACTGCAGACACTTAATGCTTTTTTTTGGAATAGAAAAAGATTCCTAGAGACCTAAGTTTTATAAGACATTTATTGTAATTAACACCTACTGTCATGAAGGTGACTTGAAAAAATAAATAGCTTAGTATCAAGTCACTATAATCTCATTGAATTTGAACCAACGTATTAGCTTTTGTGTATGTAATTGTAGCAATAAGGATTAACACAAAAACAGAAATTATTAACATGTTTCGGGTATAAATATGTTCTTTAAAATAGAATTGTGAAAAAGAAAAGATGCTGTATAACCCCAAATGCATTTTCTTGCTTCTGTCTCAGTTGATTTTTTTCAGGATCAAACACTTGGCAGTTAAAGCTAAGGAATATGAGGAGCTTCATATTTTCAGCAGAAAAGCTGCTGCTTTTTAGTGTGCAGCACCCTAATAGGCTATGGGGCATCAAAAAAGAACATAGGGCACAGTAGGTTACTTGAGGGAAAATCACATAATATTAGGAAATTCTACTATCTCAATAGAGAGAGGTCACTTTCCTATGCCAAGTAAGAATAAAGATAGCACAATCATAAGATGTAGCTTCATTTATTTTTTTCCAAAAATATTTCTCTACATTTCTATCTATATGAGAGCAAGCGTAGCTGTAGGAATGATCTGACTGCAGAATCAAGGAGACCAAGGTTTGAGTCTCACTCTGCCACATACTGGGTATGTGACCTGGAACACATTTACCTCTCAGAGTTCTCTAAAATTGTTACTTGCAAAGAAGGGGCCATTCTGCAGTGGTAGAGGGGGTTTCTGATTATGAATTTCTCTGTATTAATGAAATCACAGGTCCAGTCCTTAAACCATTTTCTATGTGAAAATTTCCTTCGTCTCCAACAAATCCATTTCATTTACCAATTTGATCAATTAAAAAAAAATATCTCATTGTCAGAGATTTAACTCCTCTGCATTATAATCCTGGAGATTCTTAATTCCAGGTTTGGAATATCTAGTTCTTAAAGAAGGGGTCAAAACTCATTTCTTTTCTATTGTCATTTGATTAATGTACATTCAGTCTCTTGCTAGACTATTTTACTCTTTTTATTGTGAAGTACCAAAAAATACCATGTGTGAACAAATCTATACACAGTTATATGGCATCATATTATATTATCATTTTGAAGGTGAAAAGAAATAAAAAGAAGATAAGAATAAAGTTGAATAAGTTCATTTTTAACAACTGAAGGGAGAAAATGGTCCATGGAAAGAACACTGCTAGATTCTACATTCGTAAGTAATAGATTTGATTTTATAACTGATTTTAATTAGAAAATTGGTGACAATTAAGTGACATTAAGGTCCCAAATACAAAGTGGCATAATGTCTTTATTATTCTACTTTCAGAAAGAAGACATTATAAAAATAAAAGAATTTATTTTGTGAAAATGAGATCTGACAGAGAAGAAACTAGACTGACCGATAAGGTTTCCAATTGTGTTTCTATCCAGTATAATTGCATGGATTGGAACTCATTAACCACATTTCCATGCTCATTCCCTATACCTAGGAAAATAGAGAGAAAATGAAAGAATGAAATCTGTCAGATATTATGTGAACTAATTATGGGCTTTGTTTGGGTCCTACAGTCATATTGTAAGTAGTAAAGCAGCAGCTACTGTCGAGTCAGCTGAATGATCCACGGTAACTTTCAAAACTAATGATTGAATGTATTTTATTTTCAAAAGAAAATGATTTCTTTTTTCCAGAATGATATTATTCTGGTATGACCTTTGTTTCCTATTTAAAGGAAAAAGCAAATGAATACTGTGCACATGCTTTCATGAATAATTTGTGATGGGCTGAATGTGTCTTTTTTGCAACATGCAATATGTTTTAAGGCAAAGTGTCGTCTCCTGAAGGAAGACAGCTTGCAAGTTCTGAAACCATATCTCACTTTTCAAAAGTAGATGTGAAGAGTTGCTTTTGAAGCTTTGAAAAGATTTATCTTCAATCTTGAAGCACTTTTAAGTGTGGAGTTGTAAGCCACATAAAAATATAGTAACTGAACCTTTGGAGTTGGCCATAAGACAAAATGTTTCAAATAAATGCATACTGTACATACGTAAAATCAGCCAAAATAAACCTAAGCTTATACATTCATGAAGACATGTATTTAAACCTACCACCTCAAGAAAATGTATATTTATGTACCCAAGACTACTTTCTAGTCTTTTAAACCTTGGAAAAGTTCAGTAACAACTCTTTTTGAAGTTGTCATATCCATATAATCAGCATTATGACATTTTTACTTAAAACTTAAAAGGTCTGACAACTGATTCTAGTTGGTTTGTGTGTGCATATTTTTTTAATAAAATTCTTATGTAGCATGAAGAGCTCTTCATTAGTGAAATTCTGAAATATACACATTTTTTCCATCAGGTAAGCCAATTCAATTTGATTTAATTTGACATACATTTATTAAGTACCTACTATCTGTCAGGTACTGTGCTAGGCACTGGAGGATACAAATACATTGAAAAAATGACTCCCTAACCTCAAGAAGCTTATAGTCTACTATGAACATGGAAAATTTTATATCTTGAGTAGTGTTTATGGAAAGACTGGAAATTTGTTGAATACCAAAACAATTTCAGAATGAGTAGATATATTTAGGGTAGTAAGATGGAGTAATGCAAGAATTTACTTTAAAATGTGAAATAATGTCTATTACTATACACAGCTGAAACATGATTATAGTTAACATAATCATCTGGACACTTGCTGATGTGAAGGTGGCCTATTCATGAAGAAAAGTTCACCTGCTAATGCCCGTCAAAATAAACTTAAAGAGAATGCAAATTTAAAGGTATTTTTAAAAGGGACAAAGATGCTAAATGTATCAATTCTATCAGTTCTAAGATGCATATTTTTATTCCCACTCCTTTCAAAGGAAAAAAAAGTTTATTTCATATATTTGAATATATTATTTTTCCATGTAATGAATCTTAAAAGAAAAGGCAGTGACTAAACTCTCCATTATCAAACCTGTGGTTCCGAATACTTTAACAAATCTTTCTAAGTGAGGGTATATCTGATCCATATTCAGCATTTATAGCCGTAGATTATCATAAGCAAACAAGATATTGCATTTCAGCTATAGGGCTACTGATTCAACTAAATTAAGAAATCTGATTTCAAGGGTTAAAAATTTAGTCTACAAAAGTGAATTTTTTTCTACCTTAATGCCTAATAATAACTGACATTTATGTAGTATTGTGTGTGTGAGTGTGTGTGTGTGTGTGTAATTTGTGCTCACAAGAAGTATTACTAACCCCATTTTACAGATGAGGAAACAGGTTTTGAGAAGTAAAGTAATAGAAATAGCTTACATTTATAGAGCTATTTTTGTTTTTCTATAAAGCACTTTCCTCACAAGTGTGTGAGACAGAGTATTATAATTCCTACTTGATAGATGAGGAAGCAGGAAATACCAAACCATGACTTTCCTATCTCTAACATTGTTCCCAAAGTAATGCTGCTTCTTTGCTATATGCATATGTCCATAAAATCCAAGAAGCACAAATTCTGAGGTCCTTAATAGAAGAGGATGGGGATAAGGCATAATGTAGCAAATACTAGATGGTTAGCTTTGGAGTTAAGAAGAACTAGGTTCAAGTTTAGCCTATGACACACACTAGTTGTTTGACCATGGTAAAGATACAGAGGAGTTGTGAATCTGCATTGATGAAAGGAGTTTCTGTGCTGAGAGGCCTGTATATAATGCTGGACAAAAATAAATAAATAAAATAGAAGGCATACATTGCATGCAACTCTTTTTTATGCCTTTTATCTAGAATCTCAACTAAACTTTACATCAGGAAGCCTATGGAATAAATGATGAAACAGGATAATTAAATCCATATTGGATGGCCTTTAGTAAATATTAGCTATCAAAGGCAGGGATTCCTGATCTGGGAGTCCACAGGCCCCTAATTTCAGGAGGTCTGAGAATGTGAATGGGAAAAAATTAAATTTTCATTTTCACTAATCTCTAACTAAAACTTAACATTTCCTTCAAAGTGTAGTAGTGTATAGAGTGTCATACCTGGAGTCAGTTCAAATCTGATATTAGATCCTTACTACTGTATGACCCTGAGAAAGTCATATGACTTCTATTTTTCTCAATTTACTTATCTGTCAGATGGTGATAACAATAGCACCTATCTCCCAGGGCTGTTTTGAAGATAAACCTTAAAACACTACATACATTCTAATTATTGTTGTTATTGTTATTCATTTAATTTTTTGTGTGTGTGAAAGGGTCCACAGGTTTCACCAAACCTTCAGATGGGTCCATGATGGAAGAAATGTTAAGAATCTCTGCTCTAGAGAAAAGTCATTTTAAAAAATGAAAAGGATAAGAGTTGGTAATAGCCACTATATGGCTTTTTCCAGGCAGAGAAGGGTCAGGTATGGGAGACTTCTTCAAAGGGACTGGAGGGATTCTCAGGGAATAACTAAGTCAGCATAGAAATGGTATAGGAAGAAGGTAATTTTGATCTGAAACTGAGCATTTGTACCTAGAAGCCAGCAAGCAAAAAGCTAGTTTACCCCCAAAGCAAAATAAATAGGTCATATTCTCCAAATCACATTGTGTGTGTTTTTAGTTGCTAATCTTTCAAACCTTAATATACATAATAATAAAAAGGTTGTAGTTAAGACTTGAAATGGTGTACAATATTATAGTAATAATATAGGTAAACCTGTATTCATCTATCTATTTGCAGATTTCCCCCTCATGCATCTGTGTAGCTCAAATATTCAATCTGAGACAATTCTGTATTGTGGAAAGGGAACTGGAGTTGGGGTGAGGAAGACATGAGTTGGAATCTTCACTCTCACACTCACTATTTGTATGGCCCTTTGGGCAAGACTCTTCACTTCTCTACATTTTACCTAGAAATTTGGGAGAGGATAATGCCAAGTATTATCTATTTAACTGGGTTGTTCTGAGGAAGCCTCTTTGTAAGGTTAAATCAGGTAGAAGTATGAATTATCTTATGAGTTATCACTAACTGTGGTGATATGGGGAAACTGAAGGAGTATAGGCTCCTCAAGATTTGGTCAGTAGCATTTAAAGCAGAGAAGGTGAACCCCTGCATGTACAGCAAGTGTCAGTTTCAGAATACAGTATTAAAATAACATTTTGCTAATAAAATCTAAGTCTTACTCCCAAAAATACTATTATCTGAGCCTGGGATTGGGGCAAAAAGTTTAAGATTATTGTGATGCTGAATGAAACATAGAAATTGTTCTGATCATGGCATTAAGAAAAACTTATAATATTTTTGAAATTTTAAGGAAAGCTGATAATTTAAGATTTCAATCTGATAGTACTACCTTTGGTTTTTATGTAATTGATCTATTTGTATATAGGTCAAATCCAGCAGGCCAACAATGTTTCTTAAGGAGGAATAGCATATAAAGGAATAGGATAGGATATGAGAAAAAACGAAAGCATAGATGGGTCAATATTTGCATAACACACAACATAAGAAAGGCAGCAATATGACCATGAACTTACTATATCTAATTATACTTATAACATGGTTGGCCTAGGCTAATTTTACTTTTAAAAAATGGGAACAGCTTAGATCTGTGTACCTTCTAATAAGAAAAATACTTTACACCCAGTTATCGATGTATAGTTTACCATTCACAATATTATCTCTTCTAACTGAATCACAATTATATACTTCTTTTCATTCCTCATGTTATAAATAAATGAAAGAATGGTACTTTAAATTGGGAATTAAGTCAGATTTAATGTCCAGTTTAGTATTTTAATTTTTGAAAATAGTCTATCCAAAGGCAACATGCTACTAAGAAGCAAATCAAAATGAAAAAACTTATCAACTTTTAAATATAAACCAGTGGGTTTTCAGCAAAACTGTCCACAATAATTCCCTGTCCCGTCATTTCTTCTCCTCGCTCCCAGCATTAAAAGGTAAATAGTCTACGTATTGAAATAGATAGACTTGATAACCTTTCAATAAAAGCAAATGACAAATCTCAAGGCTTATATTTCATAATGTATATTTGAATGAACAAGTCAAAGGACTTTTTGGTATTGAATTTCATACACATGTTATGATGTATTTAATTTAATGTTCCAAAATATTTGGGAATCTTGCTAGAGCTTTGGTAACTTACATTCTCATCAGGACCTACTGCGTAGAATACATTCCTTGCTGTTCTCCATTACAAGATGTCAAAGTTTCTCCTTTATATCCTCTTTATATTCCCATTGACACTCCTTTCCCCAAGTGAAAATGATAGTTGTCTAGTCAGAATACTCATAGCTCTTTAACTGGAGCTCTGTTTTATACTTATCTTATGCTCTGCTATCTTGTGGTTTTTAGATTAATCATAATTCACATTCAATGTTTGCAAAGTGCTTTTCTCACCACACAATCCATTAAGGGAAGTAGTATGATTATTCTGAAAGGACCAAATCTACCAGGATCCCCTCCTCTCTCCACCACATGGGTTAGGCTAGTTTGTTTTTTTTTTTCCTTAAAAGGCAAGAAAGCTGTGCCTAAGACTTGATTGGCCCAGACATAGCTTCCTGGTCATCTGAGAACATATAACACCTCCCAACACACACCTCTACAGTTGGGACTCTGGCAGTCACCACATCCTACACTGCTGACCAGACTCATTTCTATAAGAAATCAAGAGAAGCTAAATGGTGATTTATCCTTGCCAAATATCCTTTTAATGTTAGGGCTAAATAAAAGTCCTTTTGTTAAGTATTGAATGACCTACAAGTATCTCATTTCATTCTAACAATGAGCCTAAACCATCAGGGTACAAGCCTGAGGCAGGCAGGCTCCTAACAATTATCCTGAGAAAAGAGACTCAGAGAAGTTAATTCACTTTCCTAAGCTCACACAGTTAGCATCAGGGCTGGAATTGGAACTCAGTTCTCTGCAGAATCCAATTACCATATTCTTTCCACAAAACCATGTTACTTCAATAGATAGAATGCTTTGGGGCAGCTAGGTGGCACAGTGGATAGAGCACCGGCCCTGAAGTCAGGAGGACCTGAGTACAAATTCAGCCTCAGACCAAACACTTGACACTTACTAGTTGTGTGACCCTGGGCAAGTAACTTAACCCCAACTGCCTAAACAAACAAAAAAAATAGATAGAATGCT
Source organism: Vombatus ursinus (assembly GCF_900497805.2). Taxonomy (NCBI): domain Eukaryota; kingdom Metazoa; phylum Chordata; class Mammalia; order Diprotodontia; family Vombatidae; genus Vombatus; species Vombatus ursinus. The sequence continues at coordinate 1,544,744 of NW_020944605.1, forward strand.
TTGAGGAGCAAAGTTATGTTATGATTTCCATATATTATCTCATGTAATCTTTACAACAACCAAGAGAAGGACTACAAATATTAGTATACTGATTTTTGCAGATGAGACTTCCCTTTATTCCCAGGACTGAATTACTGTCATTTACAGATTTAGTATTGAAAAGAGAAGGCGGCTAGGTGATGCAGTGGATAGAGTGCCAGGTCTGGAAGACACATCTTCCTGAGTTCAAATCTGGCCTCAGACACTTACTAGCTGTGTGACCCCAGGCAAGCTGACTTAACCCTGTTTGCCTCAGTTTCCTCATCTGTAAAATGAGCTGGAGAAGAAGTGGCAAACTACTCCAGTACCTTTGCCAAGAAAACCCCAAACATGGTCACAAAAAGTTGGACACAACTGAAAACAACTGAACAATAAATTCAAGAGATATGTGATGAATAAATGATTGAATGAATGTCCAAGTCAAGTGAAGATTATTCTCCCTGAAAGTATTTTCTTCCCTCATCTAATTTCTCACACATCACATCTTTACACTTCTCAAATTCTCCCTTTTTTCATAGTCATTTGTGCATTGATCTTCTCTTCTTTCCCCTTCTTTTAGAGATAAGATCCTTGAAGCAGAGTCTGTGTTATATCTATCTTTGAATGCCCATAATTTAACAGAGAATCTTATACTGCTTTGATTGTATCTAAGGCAGAATACTAGTATAATAGTATCTCCTAGTAAAGTTTATTTCAAAGAATACTTCTACAAGTATATCATCCTACTATGTGTAAATTATTTCACTCTAATAAATTTTTTATTTACTAGTATACTTTGAGTATCTTCCAATCTTAAACAGATGTTTACTTACTATAATATCTCCTACCTTCCCCTTTTCTTTATTATAAAGCCTCTATTCTAGTATAATTCCTTATCACTACTCTTCTGGAGAATTACAGTTTCTGCCTAATTATGCTTTCTACCAGTAGTATATTCCTCCTCCAGTCCAATATTTATAATGTTGTCTAAATTAATTTCCCTTTGCACAGATTTAATCATGACTCTCATTTGCTCAAAATTCTTTAGTGATTCCCATGGCTTATCAAATGAAGTTCATATTCCTTATACTAACATTGAAGGTAATCCAAAAACTAGAACTATTCTCTCTTTCCAGTCTAATCTCTAAATATTTCCCTTCTCACAGCACAGTTTGAATGTAAAGATCCTCCCCTCTCTCATTTCTGTACTTTTGTTCACATAGTTCACTAGTGAGATAGAATGTCCTTACCTAATGAAATCCTACCCACCAATTGTGGCTCAGCCCAAATGCTATATTCTACAAAAAGCTTTTTCAATCCCCTGAGTTAGCAATTCTTCCCCATTCCAGTACCTCCCCCCATATCATTTTGCTCCTACCACTCAAGAAGTTATGTTATTTTGTATTATAGTTATTTTAATGTGTATTCATTCAATTTTCTGAGTCCTACTTTCCTTATTTTACAAGACCTATCCTAAGTATCACATAGGTTTGTTTTGAGGAAAGCATATACCTTAAGGTACTATAAATGTGAATTATTATTATCGTAACTATTATCACACCACCATATCAAACTTTGAGATCCATAGTGAAAGGACCTGTGTCTTATTTAATTGTTTTTTCTCTCCTATCACTTAGCACAGGTATGCACAGAGCAGGCACATAAGGACCCAATTTCTTTTGTATTTAGCAAAACAAAGCAAAACTTAGAAGCGAAACAAAGAAAATAAACAATACTACAAAATGCAATTTTTATTTTGAACAAATGCTATGTAACTATATTGAAGATTCAGAAAGCCAATAAAATGAATTTTGTCAGTAATGCTGAATTCTATCTTTAATTTCACTTTTATACAGTTTCATTTACTCATTCATTAAGAGATTCAGAAGTGCAGTGGAGTCTGCACAGTTCAATTTTTTTCAGTTCTCTGAGATCTTAAAGAGTAGTAACAAATAATTGGTTCTGCCTAGTAGATATATTAGAATCTATTTTTTTTCTTACCAGAGAAAATCTTTTGAAGGAAAATAAATCAACCATGCAAATTAACATGATCTAAATGAAAGTAGGCTATTTTCAAGAAACCCATACTTCAGGTAAACATATAATACAATGAAAATCATAAACTGACATATCACAGTGGTTTGGTATTTTTTTCATTATCTTGCATTATTCTAATGACAAAGGTAAATGAGGAAGAACTGATGAAAATTTCGCAGGCAAGTAAAAGTTTTCAAAGGTATACTTTTAACCCACATATTCAGTCCATTTCTCCTTATTCTCTTTTTCCTATCTCCACTTTAAGACATAAACCAATTGTAGCATGGCTTTATATCCATATAGTTTACTCAAGGCCATATGTAATAATGCAGCTTTGTTTTTGTTTACCTGAAACTGAAACTGTGAAGATCAATCAGACCTACAGGCTAATGTTGGACATTAGGCAGCTAATGTACATTAGCATGTTACTGAAGATTAGTTGTAACATAGAAATTTCTATTCTGGGATGAATACAGTAACAAAATGTGTATATATGTATGTGAATGTGGGTATGTATACAGACACATATAAGTATATATATATATGTATATGTATATACACACACACATATATATAATATATATATTCTTTTGTCAATGGGTTTTTTTTTTAGCATCCAAGTAATTGATAATGAGAAATTAGGATATTAGATAGTCTCAAATAACTTTATGGGACTCAGTTATTTAAGGATGGTTTTACTCAGTTCAAAAAACTAAACAAAACTAGATGCTACTTACTATGTGATAATCAGAATTTTCAAAATGATTTACAATATAGATAGGTTTTTTTTAAAGCACAAATCTGACCCAAAGTAGAATGGATTGTCCAAGTAGTAAACTAATCTTAAGGGTTTTTAGAAAACTATACCACAAATCAGTTTTCCTGACATTTTGAAGATCATCTCCTTGCCTCTCAACCTTCATACTTCTGAGACATGGAATATATATGTTCGTTTCCTCCCCTTTTCTAAAATAAATCTTTTCTGATCTGACACAACTTTTAGAAAACTGCCTACAGTAAATGTTGAATTTTGACAATTGACCAGAACTACTACACAGGGGAGGGAGAATGGCTAAGGTGGAGCTATCAATTAGTGAAGGTTCTTTCCCAATCTCTAATGATGCATCATAGAAAATCATTACATTCTGTCTACTTTATTTCTTTTCCCTTCCATCCCCCATTTTGAAGAAAGATGGAAACATGCAAATCCAGCTGTGAAAACTGTCTTTGGCAAATGATTTACACAAGTTGTAAAAAGTGCTACATTTGTATGTGAAAATTATGCCATGATATTGTTCTCCAAGGAGCAGTAAATGGATCCAAGTTCAGTTTCTGCTCCAAAAACAGAAATATGAAGCTCACAGGGATATTTAATCACAATATGCTATCACTGAATTAAAAATCCATTTTGTGTAAAGCCTCACAGGAACAACGAAAATCTGCTTGTTTATAAAAGTCAATTTAAAACTTTTTACCACACAAACAAAAGAGCACAGAACCAGCTGTTATTCAGCTTTCAATTAAGCACAATCATTTTCATGACAGGGGAAAACAAAACAAAACAAAACAAAACAAAACAAAACAAAACAACAAACATTAAACAACAACAAAAAGCAAAAAACAAAAAACAAAAACTATGACCTGGATGAACCGAGTATACCATTTACCTTTTTTCCTGAGCTTAACAATTTTTTTTTCCCTTGGACCTCACAATACAGTCAGTTAATATGCATTTAGTATGTGCCAGGCCCTGTGCTAAGCCCTGGGGTTAAAAAGAAAGGCAAAAGACAATCCATGCATTTAAGGAGCTCACTGTCTAAAGCAAAACACTTGGCTTTTCCAAATGTAATGCACTTACACAATATTGCATATAATGCTTCTTTGTGTCTTGAGTGATTGTAAGTCATAATGGTTAGAATGCTGGCTTTGGTATCATGAAGTCCTGGGTTATAGTTCTGTTTCTGCCACATATTAGATATGTCAAGGCCATGGGTAAGTCACTTAATCACCTAGACACTCTGCAACTCTCTAAGAGAAATAAATTGCCTTAGTAGTGGTGGGTAGCATGGACAGCCAGGTGGTGCGGTGGATAGAGCGTTGGGATTGTAGTCAAGAAGACCTGAATTCAAATCTGGCCTCAAACACTAGCTTTATGATCCTCAGCAAGTGACTTAACCCTGTTTGCCTCAGTTTCTTCATCTGTAAAATGAGCTGGAGAAGAAAATGGCAGACCGCTCAAGCTTCTTTGCTAAGAAAACTCCAAATAAGGCTAGGAAGAGTCATACAGGACTGAAATGACTGAACAAAAACAAAAATGGTGGGGTTTTGTTTGTTTTTGAGAGTAGGTCTTTATTTCTAGGGTGCAAGTGCAGTGGCCATCCACAGGCTTGATCTCACTGTTAATAAGCATACAAGTTTTGACCTGCTCCATTTCTGACCTAGGTCACTTTGTTCCTCCCCACTCAGCCTGGTGGCCTTCTGCTGGAAGGGAGTAGGGAGAGACTCATTGTATTGATGAAATCAATTATCTTCAGCCTTACTGTCCTACTCCTCAGCTCAAGCAACCTATCATTCTCAGTCTTCCCAGTAGCAGAATACTAAAGGTATGTACCACCATATCTGCTGAGCAGTGGTAGGGTAAATTATATCAAATTTCCATTTCTTTATGAACTATCATTAACTTTCCCTCTTTGAGAGGCAGTGTGATATAATAGAAAAAGCTATGGATTTGACATAGAACAGCTGGGTTCAAGACATGCTCTTATCCCAGGGAAAGTCACTACTTTCCCTGAGGCTTGTTTTCTGATCTATAAAATAAAAGAAATGGACTAGATGTTCCCATATGGCTCAAATATTATAATAATTTATGATTTCTCTTTTAGGTGTCTTATATGGTTTATTAATGGGGGAAAACAGTAATAGATTTAGAGGAAAAGGTTTAGATTTAGAAAGTTTAGACTCTGTCTCTGGCATTTACTCCCTCTATAATTCTGGCCAATTGCGTTCCCCTTTTTGAGCCTCAATTTCTTCATATATAAAATAAAGAAATTGGACTAGACGTCTTTTTGTTGTCCCTTCCAGCACCTATGATCCTATGATCCTAAAGTTGACAATATATGAAATGTGTTTCTTTTTAGCTCTACTAACAAAGTTATATGCAATTTACACAATTATAAAAATAAACTCATGTTTTACATGGATTGTCATGTGGTTTTTAAGGACAAGGCTACATACAAGGATATAAATAAACTTAATTCATAGTTAAGTGGGTTAAGATGCTTCAAAAGGTTCAATTTTTTTTTATAAGTGAAAAAAATTCTATACAGGTAGATATTTTTATTGTATTGAAATGAGTATTATTAGGCCATCCTAGAATGCTTTGTCAGAGCCTCAGGCAAAATTGTTAAGTAAGCAGTTTGTCCTAAGTAGATGTTTTCCTCTCTGCCTCAACTCCTTTGCCCCATTCTTTTTTCAGCACTTTTCTCTTAATTTACGGAAACTTACTCTCTGCCAATAACCCTTCTGTGCCCCCTTTTCCACCTATTTCAGGTTCAAGGATAAAAATTGAGTTAGAAAATATTTGTAATAGTGAGAATGAAAAAAAGAATGTAGTACCAAAGATGGGAACAGGTTGGAATTTTAGAATTCAAAATGTGGTCACTGTCTCCAATTGGTCTATTACTAAACAGAATGACTATGGAAGATATTTTTTATTTTATTATGCATCTTATTTTGTCCCATGTTCAGCTGCATTAGTGAATATAAGACTTGGCTTCTGAAGATTTCATCCAAATGAAAAAATTACTGTAGCACCAAAAAAAAAAACAAAAACCTAGATGCATCTGTGAACCAGTGAAAACTGTTTTGACTGGTACAGCCCCAGGCTCCCAGGATGCATGCTGGGCAAGGCTAATAAACTGAGAGATTGGTGGTTACCCTCCAGAATTCTTATTGGATTGCCACAGTTAGAGTTTAATTCCTTACATCCCTAATTCATCATTCCTTATTGCTCATCCAAGCAATTTAGAAAATACCTTCATTTCATTGGTCCAGGAAATGTTATTTATCTTCCCTTATGGATAATAGATCATGCTACTGGTACCATCAGGCTCTTTGTCTAAGACTCTACAGAAGTTTGAGTGCTGATTCAGCTGGAGTAGGAATGCCCATGGTTCCATGTCTAGAAGCTCCTCCCTCCAATTGTGTGATGCTTCCTGCTAGGGGAACCAGGACAATGCAGGCCACACATCAAGACTATTTTCCTCTTTCCCTTTTGACCAGTTACAAGATTTTGTTAAATGCTATCCCTGTAAGGCTCTGCTTCTATTCATCTGAATTCTCCTGTAATAAAGTATCCCTTGAATAAAGTATTCATTTGGTAATCAAAGATGGTGAAGATGGGTGTCCCTGACCCTAGTATAATCTGTATTGAAGATGCATAATACTGTTAAGGTTATAAAGGATATAAAGTATATAAAAAGTTGTTGAAATATAGCATCTGTAAATAAATTTTTATGTATCCCTTTCTGTTATTTTTTTCTATTTGGCATTTCTATTATAAAACTCAGCAGGTATCTAAATCAGCATTTCAATGGTATAAGGTGGTTAATAGCATTTTTTGTTTCATTGTTGAAATTTTAATCTGTCGTGATATTTAAATAGAAAAGTGGTATGATTTTACAGTACTCATTTTATAAAGCTTTTCAAAATCTCATTCAATGTTTATAAAATACTCTGTAAATTTTGATGAGTATAGCCCTAGTGATAACAAATAAAAAAATAGTGTTCTTTCTCTCCTCTGTTCTAAGATCCTAAGGCACGCTGCCTATACTCTCACATATCTGTGGTATTATTCTACAGAGTGTGACTGGAGCCAGCCTGTGAAACTTACCAATGTTAAAAGATGAGATGATGGTTTGTGAATTTGATTATATCACTTTGATATATATGTATATCCCTACAGATTGAATATACTACTGTATATCTGAATTTCATCCTGGACCTTTAGAAGATAGCAGACAGATCTGTCCAGACAAATGGATTCAGGCCAGACACCTGAAAGCAGACTTTTTCCTTTGGGGGTGAAGTCTTGGTTTTGGCACATCTATAAAACATCTCTAAAGAACATAGTCATGGAATGGCCATGGCTGAACCTCTGGTTTGAAGAGAAGCCAGGCCTCAGGGAAATGGTCCCCGCCCCCAAGTTCGTGGACTTAACTGCAGAACATCAGTGTGAGAGGAGCCACTGAATTCCTGGAAAAGAAACCAGTATGAACCAGAGAGGGAGAACTTTTGGATAGCACCTCTAGAGGATCTTTTGCCCAGCTCTCAGGGGAGAGAGATTTTGACCAGTGTTAGGTTCTTAGACCTAAGTTCCCAGAGAGGGATGGTGGAATCTCATTACAGACTTCCATTGGACTTCAAATGCTTTCCTATCAGAGAAGAGTTCAAATTCTTAATGTAGCTATGAGTCTATAGGATGAGAAAGTGGGAGTTACCAGAGACAGAACATACACACACATTCACACACACACACATTTATATATGTCTATTTATGTACATGTTTACACATGTATATGTGTTTGTATGTATATGTACATATATGTATACACTCTTGTGTGTATATACACACATGTATTCTTTATGACTTGTGAATCCTTCATGTTATTTTCATTTTCTTTGGAATGTAATAAGGGCTACTGACAGCCGCCTTTCAACTCTGCATTGCCTTTTGATTCTTTAGAGATTATTGCATTCCATAGTGCCCAGCCATCTAGTATCACTAAAAGAACATTGGTCTAAAAATGAATTTTTGTTTCAGGGAAACTCTTGAGGTCCTTGAAAAAGCTGCACAATTTCTCAAAGGGAATACAGCCTACAAACTACTTCCTATTTAATTTTGGGTCCATCTCATTTTTTCCTTCTGCAGTTCATCTTCAAGATATATGTACTGATAAACCACCTCAATGGATTGTTGTCCAACTGTATATCATAATCTGGACAAGAGAAACTCTTCATCTGCTTGATTTTTCCAGTATGAAATGCTAGGACACATATTTTAGAACACAGATAAAAAAATTAGTATTTATAAAAGCACTGCAGGTTTATTATCTGTCCTAAGATGTGTTTGCATTTTTGTCTAGTCAAAAATAAAAAAAAATAAAACATTTCATCGAATATTAGGAATGCAATTGAATAACTTAAAAGCCTGATTTTTAAAAATATATCCATGTCTGACAATAGAACATGTTATAAAGGTCATTTACATAGTGCTTTATATGTACATATTCTTTCTATCAGATTTCTTAGTCTTCCTGAAAGCATTTAGTGATAGGTGTTACAGCTTGACCTCAACACATATATTGATGAAATTTTCACTGTTTCTCCATTTCTGTTCTCCTGCTGTCATGTGCACAATAAATCAATCCCAAGTGCCAAAAGGCAAATACTATTTTTCAAATAGAAGCCTGAATCATCAGTAAAAAGTTCAGGAAACTATTTAAAAGCAATAAAAATAAAGAGAAACAATGAAATAATTGTATCTAATTAAAACTTTTAATATGGCTAAACTATATATTTATAAGCTATAACTTTCAAATATCTGACTTCATTATACATAAAACTGAGTTGATGATCACTCTGAAAAAGGAAAATGAAAACACATTTAAACATGATTTTTTAAAATATACAAAACCACTTCATCTACTGCCATGGACCCATCCTTTAGTTGACCAATAAGGGAGGAAGTATGTACCAGGACTTGGATCACAGATTTTAATAAATAAAAAATAAATAAATAAACCCACCTCTCTTTTTAACTTTTTTATCTTTGTCAAGAGTACCACTATTCTTCTAGTCATCGAGGTTCCAATCTAGAAATCAACTTCCACTCTCTACTCATGGTCACCCCTCACATCCAACAATTTGCAAAGTAAGAAGGCCAATTAATGTAGTTTCAGAGTATTTTCTTTTCTCCCTATTTGCTGATCTCATGAGTTTTCATGGGGTTAACTGTCATCTCTAAGCAAATTACTTTCAATTTTATGTTCTCTACTAAGTTCCAATTCTGTATCAGCCCCTCATATCTAACTGCCTAATATACAATTTTATCAGTATCTTAAATTCTGCATATCCTAAACCAAACTAATTATCTTTTCCCCTAAAACCACTTTCCTTCTAACTTCTATTTCTGTGGAAGGCACTACCATTTTTTTTTCATTTGCCTAGGTTCATAATATGGAGTCAAACTCAATTCTTCCCTTTCTCTTCTCCCTACCACATCTAATGCCAAGTCACATTAATTTTACCTCCACAATAACTTTAACATCTATCCCTTTTTTTCTATCCATACCACTACCACCCTAGTCCAATACCTCATCACCTTTTCCTTGGATTATTTCAATTCCCTCCTAAATTTTCTCCTCAAATCCAGTCTTTCCCTTTTTTTATTCATATTCCACGCAATAGCCAAAATGCTAGTAATAATAATAATGATAGCAACAACAACATTAGTAATGATAATGGTTTGACCGTGTCCATCCCATGATCAAGAAGCTTTGGTGGTTCCCTATTGCCTCTAGGAATAAATAAAATCTCCTTTGTTGTCATTTAAAGCCCTTCACAATCTGTTTCCAGCCTACCTCTTATAGCTTATTACGTACTACTCCCCCACATTTGCTCTACTGGATAGTACTCCAGCCAAACTGTTCTATGTGCTGTTTACCACATAAAACATTCCATCCCATCTCCATGTCCCTGCACAAGCTGTCCACTATGACAGGAAAGTTCTTTCTCCTAATTTCTATTTCATGGAATCCTTGACTTCCTTTAAGGTTCAGCTGAAGTTTCACTTCCTACAGGATGATTCTTCTGATTTCCTCATTTATAAATGTTCTCCCCCATTACTTTATGTTTATCTTGCATATATCTTGCACTTACTCTTTTATAAACTTGTTTATTACCTCAGTGGAATATAAATGCTGAGAGGGAAGGATCTATCTTTCTTTTATACTTATATGCTTGTGTACCTGGCATCTAGTGAAGTGGTAGGTTTATAACAACACAATAAATATTTGATTGTTACTTGATTAATAGCAGCAGCTTAATAACATGACTAACTGAATTATCTTTCTTTTATCTTATTTTCTTTCTTTAATTAGGAAAGTATAACAATGGATTTTCCAATTTTTTTTCATCAATTCTGTATGTACTCTAGTGGTTAAAGTAACGAACAAAAAGAGATTGAGTTGATTATTCTGGATTCTGCTACTGATTTAATGGATAACTTATCCAGTATCTAATTTTTTTCCAAATTCCCTAAATGGGAATAAGAATAATATATATTTAAGCATATTTCCTAAGGAAATTATAAAGCTTAATGTGATATAATATTATAATATAATCAGAAAGAAGATCATAACATTGGAGTTTCCACATCTTTTGTACCCCCTGCCACATTATGTAGATCACAGAGTACAAACCTAAGGGAAACAACAGTAATAACTTCTTATTTGACTGATATACACAGAAAGAGTCTTAAACAAACTTAGAGCTCTTCACAGTTTGAATGGAGCTCCTCAGAAGGAAGAAAGTTTGCCATTACTAGAGACAATTTTTCTGGAATGTTATAAAGGAGATTCCCATTTCACTTACAGGTGGGACTTTATCATCTCTAAGGTTTCTTATAACTCAGAGTCAATAAATCTATGAAAACCTCACTTACATAAATTGACTTTTCATCCCTCAACTCTACATTTAGTTATAGCTTGACTAATAAGATAGAAATAGCATTGTATTTAAAGTCAAATGACTTGAGTTCCAGTCCTGGATCTGATACATATTAGCTACATGATCATGGTCACTTAATGTCTCAACCTCAGTTTCACTGACTACAAAGGAGAGATAAAGCAATTGTGATGATAGAGGGGAAATAGAAAAAGGCCATTTCATAAATCTGTGTCATTTTCTTCTTTCCAATTGAATCTTAAGATTTTTTTCTCTGTCCATTATGATTTTCATAAATTTTTTCTTCATATCCATTTATCTTTCCTTCTTAGATACTTTGCGCTTCAATCCAAATTTCACTTTCAATTTTATTACTCTAAACTTTTTTTCTCACTAGCCATTTTCTTCTTTGTTAACCATAGCTATATCTTACTTGTCCCCTTCTCTTTGTCCTTTTGCAATTGATAAGCACAACATAATTTTCTTTCCCATTCTGAGAATCCCAATGTAATAATTTTCTGTCAATGATTATAGTTCATGTTAATGTAAAGCTTTACAGTTTACAGAAATCTCTACATGTTATTTAATTTGATCTTCATGAGACTCTCATAAGAATAATATCAATATTATTATCCTAATGTTACTGAAGAAACTAAAGCTAAGAGAAGTTACATGCTTTCCCTAAGGTCATAGACCCAAGAAATGGCAGAGGTGTGATTTGAAGCTAAGTCCTCTTCCTTCAAATATAGTACTTAAAAAAAAAAAAACAACTATGCTAAGTAGTCAATTCAAATTCAGAAACTCTAGGGAAAGGGAAGTGTATGTTTTGATCTCAAATGCAAGATCACATTAATTCATATTCATAACAAAAATATTTTACTGTTTCTATGATTCTATACTTTATAAGTTTAAAATAAATGTTTCATACAAGTACTTTTAAACTAAAACTTACCTACTTATGTCAACAACTATCTCTACAAACCTTATTTCACATATGAATAAGTAATTCTAGGAAGCTAAGGGATTTTTATCAATGGAAAAATTCAATTATCAAGCTTTCCACTAAAGATGGGAGTGGTATATTGGCAAATACTTAACAGTCAGCTCTCCAAAAATAGCAATGTACACATGAAATACTTGTAAGTTTAATCAGAATTATTAATATTTCTCTCTATTACTTTCTTAAGTCTAGGCAATCAACAAAATAAAATGTCAAGCTCTGATTTGTAGTGTTCTTTGATTTTCTACATATACATGCTCATATCAAGAATTTTACAATTGCCTTTCACAAGCAAGTTTGAACTGGTTCCAGTACACTCTTAGCTAGCTAGCTAGCCAGCTAGATAGATAGATAGATAATCCAGATACAGTTAGATAGAACACTTACTATGTGCCAGGCATTGTGCTAAGCACTGGGGGTTACAAATAAAGGAAAAAAAGACAGCCTCTACCCTTAAGGAATTTATATTCTACTGGATGAAGAAAACACATAAAGTGAATTGGAAAATGAAGATGAACAGTTGGAGGGCTGCTAATTAGAAAGTGGAAAAGTCTGGGGACAGGAATAAAATGAGAATGGTCCGGAAGCCTCATTAAATTGTGGTCAAGGCTAAGCTGAACCATCAGGAGAGTGAGCCTTAGAGTGTTCAATTTTGATCTCAAAATTTGAACATTACTTTCTTCCAATTTCAATTGTTTACTAAACTATATGACTCTTAGTGGACTGAGAATTTATGTTTCTTCTGATTTTTTATGTCTCTCTTCTCCCTATTATCAAAACCATTACAAATCAAAATTTAGTTCTAGTTTCCTAGCAAGATCTTTCTTAGTTAATTTCCTTGGAGTTAATATATAACTCCTGGATAAAAACAAGTTAATTGCTAGGTGTACAACCTTTGTAATGCCAGTCCATATTGCACATGCCATACCACTAGCCACCCATTGTTTCAATTTATTGTTTTTTCTTTCTCCCAGAAACACATACACAGCCTATCATATATATGTTCGGTCTTATTATGGCACACACAGAGTACTACAGAAAATTCAAATAGCTCAAAACACCCTTCACTTCCTTAATTGATGACTGGTCTATCCAGGCTTCTCTCAATAGGATTCAATGATGATCACTACCTAGCATTTGGACTTTGCTATTATTTCCCCCTTTATACCTAAAACTTCATTATTTCTCCTAGGTAGGTTAAGGAAAAGTAGAAAATAAATATTATGGTTGATCTACATTAGCACAAAACTAATTTTACTTTGATCTTCAGGCTGCTTTCCATTTGGATCAGCCAAAATATTTATTCAATTGCCCATAGCCATGATTGGTCAATGGCCTATGCTTAAAATTGTTTTTTATTGCATTTTTATTATGACTTCTGTTTAATTTGAGTAGAATTTTTTTTTGCATAAGCTATGACATAGTATTTCATCATCTTCAACTAACTGAATTAACTTTTCAATTTTAAGTTTCTCTTATTAAGGCTTATTCTTTGTCACCATCCAGAAATTAATCAACAAACTAATCATGAGCATTTATTAAGCATTTACTACAAGCCAGGCACTGTATTAAGCCTTGGGTATACAAGAAAAAAGACACAAATATTTCCTGCCCTCATGGAGCTTATAAGACTAGTGAGGGAGACTATATACATATATATATATATAAATATAAAATCAAAACATATAAGATAAATAGAGTAGATATAACCTTAGGGAAGATGGCATTAGAAGCTATGGGAATGAGGAAAATGCTGTTTAGAAGAGATGGCACTTGAGGTTGCCTTAAAAGAAGACAGGGATTTTAAGAGTCAGTGGATAGAAGGGAAAGCCAGATTTATTTCAAATATGGGGTTATTTTCTACAATTACTTTTGAAAGTGCTGAAATCTTTGGATAGCACAAAACCAATATTTCACAAAATATAGAAATAAAACAGTTTTTTTTTCCTTTTAGGGGGATTTAAAAGAATTATTTTCTAAATTTGGAAATACCTATGATTATTCCTCTGACGTCTACTCTTAGTAAAGACTATTTTCCTAACACAATACAAAGCACTTGAAAAAAATTATCTTGCATATCTTTATAAAGTGATATTATGAATATAGTCATTTTTGTTACTGTCTCATCTGACTAGTAGAATGAAACTTCCTTGAATTAATTTCTTTTTTAAAATTTTTATTTTTTCCCAATAATAATTAATTTCAATTCAATAAAGATTTATTACATATCTATTATATTCCAGGTGCCATGAAAGGGTTTAGGGATAACAGAAAAATATAAAAATGGGAACTGCACTAAAGGAGCTTAACCAAATTTCACCCCTCTCCCAGGGTCTGGCATATCACTCTATACATCTAGGAGCTTAATAACTCTATGTATGTCTATACATATGTGTGTGTTGTGTTGTACTGTAAGACTCATATGAAAGCAAGAAGTAGAAGTTGTTTCTCTAGCATTGAGTTGGTGGTTTAGAAGGAACTTTATCCAGTTTTGTTTTCCTGCTATAATTAATGATATTATAATCCATATGGTAATATTATAGATTACCTAAAATGTATATATTTAAAATCTATATGAAATACTTATGTTTAAAAAGTTTTCAAAGATGTTTATAACCAAGAATGGACAAACACAGAAAGATTTAGAATGGAATGTTGTTTAACTCTTCCAATAAATTTGAATAAATTACAATATCATAAATATAAGAAAATACACCAAATCAGCAATTTGAGCTATTTTAGATAAATTTGCATTTTCTGGAAAGCATTCTGATAATTGTTCCCACTTAAATATTTGTATTATGCTAGTTGTTTATTAGATATCTTAATTTCTGATTGATCAAATATCAAATTTCTATTCTGCCTTGCCACAACATTAAATGATTTCATTTCTTCCATATAAAATATTCTTCAGATGTACTCACTATTACCATCACTTGGCTTTATTTTTCACTTTTAGTAAAAATAAAGTCTAAACTATAATTTTCTGTATTCTAAATGTTTTTGCTATTTTCTTGGGACAAAATTGAACTATTTTTTTCAATTATTTTTACTTTGATTCTGCATTTTCAATTTAGTGAAATGTATCTTTTTCTAGAATTGGTATTAGTAAAGATTGTTTTTCTCTACAAGTTACACCTTAATATTTATACTGTATTACCTAATAATTCCCTGTATATAGAAGAATTAAAGCAGCATATGAAAAAATATATGCATTTTCCTTAGTTGTAGAAATGACAAATTATAGCACATCATGTAAATACAAGTTATATGATAATATTGGCATAATATATTTATAAGTGATTACTATGTGTCACATAAAATGTATAAGCCTTTAGTATTTATTATTCACATGATATAGTAATTATCTCATAAGATATACAAATATGAATACTGAGCACTCCATAGATGATGAAATGGAGGCTCAAAGATGTTAAGTGGTGTCCTTCAGTGGGAGAACCATAATGAGAACCATGGTCTTCCAGCTATCAATCCAGAGCTTTTTCTACCACTCCACACTTACCTCTAAGTTGAAAGTAACCTAATTATGAATTATATTTGAACAGAGAGTATTTTGCTAAAGGAATGTCAAGAGTACTTTGGCATAATGCTGGGCATACATAATAAACATATCAGAAGTGCCTCATCTTCTGATTATGCTATCAATATGCTGACTATAATAGCACATTAATACAAATGTCTTACACACATCGACCAAAGACAACTGAATACAATCTCAAACTTTCTATTCTCAAGTGACAGCAATAAATTTACTACAGTGATGCGTGGATGAACGTGAAATCTGTTTCTCCACATATATATGTTATGTAGATTCATATATAACTCTTTTACAATTAACTTTTGATGAATAAGCACAAATTACATGAGCACAATGTTTCTGTTTTGTTTTCCCTTGGTGCATTTGAAAAAAAAAAGTTTCAACAAAGATAAATATACCCATCTTGACTTTGTCCTACACCTAACGACTTCATTTTCAAAATTATTCTTTATAGATAATCTAATTATCTTCTGTTGAAACTTGTATCTGTTTTTCTTGTTTTCCTGTATGTAGAAGTTAACAACAATAATTCCTTCTCTGGTAACTATCTTTTTATGTATTTGAAAACAGGTAAGAATCAACTTCCCCTTCTCTACACAAAATGACTCTCAAGTCTTTTAACCTTTCTCCATATGTAGGGTGTGTGTATGTTGCCCAGTAAGGTGCATATGTCTATATAGCTTTGTTTAAATTCGGCTTATAGGGGACATAAATAGATATATCTAGAGTCTTGCCCACTTTCCTCCAAGGGACATTTTTATTCTTGCCTGGAGAAGATCAGGATATTGGACCCACGAGGCTGGTCTGCTCTGGTGTCTTGAAGGATAACTATATCTATCTGCTCTACTAAGTTTTGATAGTCTAAAGGGAAAATGATTTTTAGGTTCAAGCTACTCTTCAGTAGTTATTACTTAACAGAACCAGGTATCTCAAGCTATATCCAAGAGCTTAACTCATTCCCCACCAAATGCCAGTTATATAAAGACTATCACAATAGTTAATAGTGAGTAAATCCATTTATCCAAACTGACAGCCAATCAGAGAAGTTATACAGATTAGAATATTCCAGGAAATACACAAAGTAAATGAACTTTCCCAATATTAGTGCAATACCTCAACTGAGAGAGACAATCCTCCATCTCACAGAAGAGGAAATTTTCAAAGAAATTTCTCTAGAATGGCAAGATGGAAATCAGGGACATGCTTGAGGTGCTGGCTCCTCTATATATCATCTTCTTCCCAAAGTTTTTCTCTCCCTCTAGAGTCTTCTTCTTAAAGAAAGTCTGGAACTGTTTGTCTTCTATTGAAGCTAGAAGACAGAATTCCCCTCTCCCCAAGCACTCACCAACTATGATTGTAACACAGGCATACAATGATGAATAACCATGCTCTCTATCAATAAATAGAGTTTTATACAATTTGTTTTTGTTGTCTTTCGGTTGTTTCAGGCATGTCTAACTCTTCATGACCCTCTTTGGGGATTTCTTGGCAAAGAAATTGGAGTGCTTTGCCATTTCCTTCTCCAGCTCATTTTACAAATGAGGAAACTGAGGCAAACAGGGTTAAGTGACTTTGCCCAGGGTCATATAGTTAGCAAATATCTGAGGCCAGATTGAACTCAGGTCTTCCTGACTCTAACCCCTATCCACTCCTATCCATTAAGCCACCTAGCTGCCCTTTATACAAATATGCAGGCTTGATCCTCAAGTTACCTACTCATATGTCCTCTTTCCTATCTTTTTCTTCACTTTTATTGCTTTCCTCTTCATTTTCTCCTTTTGAGTAGAATATAATTTTCCAATAAGATATATCTAATGCTAAGCAAATGGAAGGGTTAATGTCTGAATATTACATATTATAATAGTATTAATTCATTCCACTATCCTGTAAATTTCATTCTTTATTCCTATTTACTTTGTGATCATCTCTTGATAAAACACATTAATGCTGTGAAACTTGTCTGGTGTAATGGCTCTATCTACATATATCTACATATCATGTAATATCTATATCTATATCTATCTATCTATCTATATATCTTTGTCTTGTCCTGAAATAGTATATATTTTTATTTTCTCCTCTCCAGTTTATACTAAATAAAAAAGTGCCTTTACTCTCAAGAAAGTCACAATCCAAAAGAAAGAAGGAGTAGAATAAGTTAAAAGTGACAACTAATAGCTGACCATCCTTAGGAACTGGAAACCACAAAATTTGTCACATAAGTAGATCTCACCTGGAAAAATAACACTGACTTTTAATAATAGTGATATTATGTATGTGGAATTTATTCCCTTTGCAAACTCTGAAAAACAAATTTATTAGGAACAAATGACAAGATAGCAAAAGGTAAAAATCTTATTCATTGCTGCAGGTACTCATAAATGTGTTCCACAGCCAACCAACAGAGCATGACTATTGCTACATAGTATCAGCATATTCATATGTATATATATATATGTATGTATATATATATATTATATATATATATATCAATTAACAAGTATTTATTTGTTAAGAATCCACGTGCTATGTGACAGGCACTGTGCTAGGATCTGGGGACACAAGGATGAAAATAAAAATTTATAGCTTATAGAAAAACAAGGTGATGGTAGGGGATGGGGAGCATTAAAAGTTGAAGGGGTCAGGAAAGGTCTTTTATAGAAGATGGTGCTTGAATTTAGTCATACTTGAAGAAAATCAGAGATTCTAACTAAGGAAAGTGAAAAAAGTGGGTTCAAGGCAAGAGGGAAAGCCAGATAAAAATCATGGAGGCAGGAGATGGAGTAACATATATGAGCAAGAACAAGAAGGCCTATTTGGTAAGTCAACATGTAAGTAGAGGGAAATAATGTGAATTATTTCTGGAAAGTTAGACTTGGGCTGACTGGTGAATGACTTTAAATGCCATTCATATTTGATTCTGGAGGTAATAGTCACTGGAGTTTATTGAGTAGGGGAATGATAAGGTCACATTTACACTTTAGAAAAATCAGTTTGGGGTGGGGAAGAGACAAGATGCTGGAGTAAAAGCAGTGACTTGCTTGAGCTCTCCCCCAAACCCCTCCAAATACCTGTAAAAAATACTCTGAACAAATTATAGAACAGCAGAACCCACAAAAAGACAGAGTGAAACAAATTTCCAGCCCAAGACAACCTAGATGGTTGATTGGAAAGGTCTATTGCACCAGGCTGAGAGAAGAGGGCAGTTGAGCATGGGCCATGCAAGCAAAGAACAGGCCTCAGTCAACTTGGAGCAAGCCTCAGGGGACTCAATCAAGGGCAGTTGTGGCAGTTTCCAAACTTCTCAACCCACAAACACCAAAGACAGCTTGAAAGGTCCATCTGACCACCGTGAGGAGACTGGTCCAGCCCCAGTCCTGGGGCAGCCCTGGGGCGGCGGCTGCTTCTGGAACTCTCAGCCCACAGATGGAGGGGGGATTGAATGGTTGATAAGAGAGGGATTGCAGGGACCTTTTTGCTGGTACTGAGGCAAGATTCTCTTGCTTTTCTCATGCTTGGATCTGGGTTGCAGTTCTGGGTGGTGGTGGTCCTGGGGCAATGGAGCAAATGGAAGCTAATGACTTTATGAGAAATCAAGAAATTGTAAAACAAAACCAAAAGAATGAAAAAATAGAAGACAGTGTGAAATATCTCATTGGAAAAACAACTGACCTGGAAAATAGATCCAGGAGAAATAATTTAAAAATTACTGGACTACCTGAAAGACATGATCAAAAAAAGAGTCTAGACATCATCTTTCAAGAAATTATCAAGGAAAATTGCCCTGATACTCTAGAACTAAAGGGTAAAATAGAAATGGAAAGAATTCACCAATCACCTCCTGAAAGAGATCCCTACAAGAAAACTCCTTGGAATATTATAGCTAAATTCCAGAGTTCCCAGGTTAAGGAGAAAATATTGCAAGCAGCTAGAAAGAAACAGTTCAAGTATTGTGGAAATACAATCAGGATAACACAAAATTTAGCTGCTTCTACATTAAGGGACCACAGGGCTTGGAATATTATATTCTGGAGGGCAAAAAAGACAGGATTACAACTAAGGATCACCTACCCAGCAAAATTGAGTATAATCCTTCAGGGGGAAAAATGAACATTCAGTGAAATAGAGGACTATCAAGAACGCTTGATGAAAAGACCAGAGCTGAATAGAAAATTTGATTTTCTAATACAAGACTCAAGAGAAGCATGAAAAGGTAAATAGGAAAGAAAAATCATAAGAGACTTATTAAAATTGAACTGTTTACATTCCCACATAGAAAGATGATTTTTGTAACTCATGAGACCTTTGTCTGTATTGGCATATTTGCAGGGGGGAAAGCATATGTATACATATATAGATAGATAGATAGGTAGTGGGCACAAGGTGAGTTGAAGATGAAGGGGTGATATCTAAAAAATAAAATTAAGAGGTGAGAGAGGATTATACTGGGAGAAGGAGAAAGGGAAATGTAGAATGGGGTAAATTATCGCACAAAAAAACAGACAAGAAAAAGCTTTTACAATGGAGGGGAAGTGAGGGAAGGTGAGAGGGAATGAGTGAATCTTATTCTCATTGGATTTGGCTTAAGGAGAGAATAACATACCCACTTAATTGGGTGTGAAAATCTATCTTACCCTACATGAAAATGGGGGGAAGTGGATAAGAGAGTGGGGAGATTATAGAAGGGAGGACAGATTGGGAGAGGGGATAATCAGAAGCGAACACTTTTGAGGAGGGTCAGGGTTAAAAGAGAGAATGGAATAAATGGGGGGTGGGACAGGATGAAGGAAAATACAGTTAGTTTTCCACAACATGACGACTTTGAAAGTGTTTTACATGACTACACATGTATAACCTGTATCGAGTTGCTTGCCTTCTCAATAAGGGTCCATGGGGAGGGAGGAAGGGAGAAAAGTTGGAACCCAAGTTTTAAACACAACTGTTAAAAATTGTTTTCACATGCAACTGGGAAATAAGCTATATAGGCAATAGAATATAGAAATCTAACCTGCCCTCCAGGAAAATAGAAGGGGAAGGGGGCAAGAGAAGGGGGAGTGATAGAAAGGAAGACAGATTAGGGGAAGGGGTATTCAGAATGCACACTGTCTTGGGGTGAGGGTAGGGCAAGATGGGAAGAAAATTTGGAAATAAAAATCTTGCGGAAATGAATGTTGAAAACTAAAAATAAACAAATAATTAATGTTTAATATATATAAAAAAAGAAATGAGACATGATGAGCAGGCAGACTTCAAAAAAACCTGGAAAGACTTATATGAATTGATGCTGAATGAAATGAGCAGAACCAGGAGAACACTGTACATAGTTAACAGCCACATTGTGCAATGACTGACTTTGATAAACTTAGCTCTTCTCAGCAATGCAAGGATCTAAGACAATTTCAAAAGACTCATGATGGAAAATGCTATCCACATCCAAAGAACTTTGGAGTCTGAATGCAGATGGAAACATATTATTTGCTCTCCTTTTTGTTTTATTTCTTCTTTTGCCTGGCTCCTCTCATTAGTTCTAATTCTTCTTTACAACATGACTAATGTGAAAATATGTTTAATATGAATGTATAAATAGAGCTTATATCAGATTACATGCTGTTTTGGGGAGGGGAAAGGATAGGGAGGAGGAGAAAATTTAAAACTCATAATCTTATGGAAGTGAATGTTGAAAGCTAAAAATAAATTATTTTTAAAAAAGAAAAAAAGAGAAAAAGAGTTTGACAGCTTTGTGAAGGATACATTGGAGTAGGGGGAGACTTAAGGCATGAAGACCAATTAGAAGGCTATTGTAATGGTTTAGGTAAGAGATGAAGAGGAACTGAGCTAGTGTAGTGGCCTCCAGATTGAGAACTCAGAGTGCAGATTAAAACTTATTTTTTTTCTTTCATTATTTTTCCTTTTCTTTCCTTTTTTTCTGGAACATGGTTAATGTGGGAATATATTTTGCATGACTGAATACACAACACACACACACATACAATGGGTATTTGTATTTCTTGCTTTCTCAATGAGCAGGGTAAAGGGTAGAGGGAGGGAGAGCATATGGAACTAAAAATAATTAAATTAAAATCAATTCCTTCTTGAAGAGGGCTTTACTGCTTCCTCCATTGCTAGTACTTTCTCTCTGAGATTATCTTTCCTTTACAATGTACATATGTCTCCCCGATTAGAACATGAACTCCTTGAAGGCACTTTTTTTTGCTTCTTTTTTTTTTGTATCTGTAACTCTTAGCAAAGTAACTGTCACATAACTGCTTAATAAATGCTTGTTGACTGACTGACATTTATTTGTCTTGCTTCTGCTCTGTCTGAGTTTGCCACGCAAAAGATGATAGCCATAGATTTGATGTCTTTTTGTTACAACACTAGAGTTGACAGATGTACCCATTACATTTGAGAACTTCTCCCCTATGTTTCAGAGTTCCTAGTTTAGCAGACAAGTATCATACAATCTTGCTATATACTACTCTACATATTCAGATCTAAATATTTTCAGATGGAGAAAAATAAAGCATTTCAAAATGATGCCTTTAGCCTTTAATACCACCTCTCAATTCCATAATAAAATGCGATATGAGATCTGTAACTTTGGTAACAACTTAATGCTGTTAGGCCCATATTCCTAGCTATTTTTGCCTTTTTTTTTTCATTACACTTTAGTATGCCTGGGATGAGGATATGTGAAGGGATCTATGCATCTCTAAAAGTAGCAGTAGTAGAAATATATTTATATATTGATGAAAATAGTTTCATCTATGAATAACACAATCATAAACACCAGAAGAATTTGACCAAGATCTGAACATTTCCCTCATCGATGTGTGTAAATATTTTTAAAGGCACCAGCAAGAAGAATAAAAGAGTCAACTGGGCAAGATGAACATATTAGTCAATATTAATCTCATCTACAGGGCTTCATGCATCATTATGAATTCCATTTTTAAGGCACACTTGCTGATTAAGTTAGCTTCATTATCCTTGACACAGTATATCTAACATCCAAAAATCTAGCAGCGTTTTAGTGAATGAGAATGGTTTTTGGATCAATCAAGCAAATGTGTATGTAGCCTCATGTCTCAAGGCTAAAAGAAATGAACAGCAGACCAGTTAGCATTTTAATGAAAATTTGAGTCTCCTCCTTTTGCTCATGCTAAGGTCACAGATTTAGAGCTAGATGGTGGCTTAGTGATCATCTAGTTCATCAATTTTCAAACTTCCTGGTCTCAGGACCCTTCTACACTCTTAAACATTGTGAATAATACCCCACTCCCACCCCACCCCAGACATATACATGAACAAAAAGCTTTTGTTTATGTGGCTTACATCTATAGATATTTGCCATTTTATAAATTAAAACATTTTAATATTGCTATGAAAATAGTTTTGATCTCAATAACTCCCTTCAAGGGTCTTTGGGCCCCCAGCAGTCCCTAGATAAACTTTTAGAAACACTGATGAGGACCAGTGCTCTTGTTTTACAGATGAGGTACAGTTCATAGGTGGCAGAAGCAGGATGGAGCTTAATTGTCAGACTCCAGAGTGTTTTCCTTTCTTTCCATGTCTATGTCTTCCAATTCTGTATTGGAATGGACCACTTTTTATGTAAAAGATAATATTTGTATTGTTTATGATAGTTTTTTATATATTTTCATAGTTTTAAATATTTTTTCCCATTAAGGTTTTTAGAAATTGCTTTTTAGTGAGGGGATTTGGGTTTCTGGGTGAACTCTAAATACACACACACACACACACACACACACATATGCTCATGGTGCATATATGTGTTGTGTAAAATTTATGTATATAAAGTAAATATACACACATGTGCCAACTATGTTTATACATATGAAAACAATCTAAATATTTATCTATCTCTATATTACAGCATCAACACTTACTAGCTATGTAACCCTGAGAAAATCATTTAGCCTTTCTGAGCTTCAATTTCCTCATCTAAAAAAATGAGAGTAATGATACTTCTACTACCTATCTCAGACTCATGAGAGAGACATTTTTCAAAACTCAAAGCTTTATTTACATACAAGTTGTTATTACAGTTATGGTCTTTGAGTTGGGATTTGATGATGATAAATATATCTATCATCCAAGGACCAAACTATTTAAGTTAAGAGGAATTAATTACCAAGTTGAGTACAGAGTCATGAATTTTTCTTTCTTTGATAACTCTGGGAGATTGGCCATTAAATTATAAAGCATGATGTGTGTCATTCCCACAACTGAATCATGGATCTTTGAAGTATTTTAATAATCAACCAATAGCCTGGGAAGGATCTTCAAGATAGTTCAACCCATTTCTCTTATTTTACAGATGAGGGAACTGAGGTTTAAAAATTAGTTAACTTCCTCAGTGTTAGTTAGAAACAGAGATGAAAGCCAAATATAATTGTCTAGAATCATTCAATGCTATTTCTCTTGTCCCACACCATCTCTCATTCATAATTTTTCCCTCACTGAACAAAAACCTGAGAGATTTTTATTTTGCCTTTGTTATCTCTAGCACTAAACACAACGCCTGACACATGAGAGTTGTCTTATAAATGCTTGTTAATAGATGGAGTTTCAATACATTTATTTGGAGAAATATTATTTTAAACATATTAGAGTAATATGAATATCAATTATATCAAAATCAGATGTGTTTTCTTGAGCCATGGGGGTATATTGCATAGAATGATCATCTCTAAGAGGAAATTAAAATGGAAACATATGGATAGGGAAGAAAGATGGACATTTCACTATACTTCTTTTGAGCTGATGTACTTGCTTTATATACATAAATTTTATGCGTGTGTGTGTGTGTGTATTTAGAGTTCACCCAGAAACCCAAATCCCCTCACTAAAAAGCAATTTCTAGAAACCTTAATGGGAAAAAATATTTAAACAAGATTTGTGAAGGCAGAAAAGATTTTTGTCGTGTGTGTGTTTGTGTGTGTGTGTGTGTGTGTGTGTGTGTTTTGTCCTCAGAACTAAGCTGGTAAATATTTAGCTTCATTCATGTTTCTTGAAGGGTACAGAATGGTTTTCTTTACTTCTGGGGAATGTATCCAACCCCTTCTTAAGGGGTAGCCTTACTTCACTCACTTAAGTTTATTTTAACTCTGAAACAATCATATTACAATTATAAAGGTTAGGTAAGAACATATCCTAACCCTTTCCCCTGTGCAATGAAGGCTAACTTTTCCTTAAATGTTACTGAGATCATATCTATGTCTAATTGGTTTAGGAGACTAAAGTTGTTGACATTACTTCCTGATCACCAGAGTATAAAATCATCCATGAAGATCTCTAGAGACCCTCTGAAAGTTTGCTGATGGGATCACAATGGGCAGTTCACACAAGGAAGCTCCCTTCAGCTGAATCAACTGGGTGTCCTCAAAGCCTGTCTCTGTTGACCATCCTTCTACGGCTAAGTAAATCTGCTTTTACTAACTGTTGAACTACTTAACATATCTCATTTTGTTGCAATAACAAACCGAAACTATTAAAGAACTGGTCTGAATTAGGCCCAGGCTAGAACAAAGGGAAACTATAAGTTTAATTTTAAAATGTTACCTTGACAGCAATGGTAAGAATTTCATAAAATTATCTTGCCGAAAATAGAAGGAATGAAATCCCAGAGGAGGATTATTTTCCAAATTAGCCCAGTGACTATTTTATCCAATCAAATCTCCACTGGTTTGTTGAAAATAATAAACACTTTAATAATGTATTCAATTATGGCAGGTCAATAGGACCCCCCCCCAGGAAGAAAAGTAAAAGCCTGATATACTCCTCTTAGTCTACGTTAATAATGCTATTTCTGTACCATACAGAAACATTAAAAAGGGGTTCCAATAAATATGATAATATATAATGATGAAGATAGATGATTATGACATTGAGCATAACTGCATAGCATATGTGCAAGTGAAGAAAGTTTCATCTTCATTAATTATTGTATTTGAGTGCCTACTAGGAGAATATCACTCTACAGAATATGAAGTGACAGTTTGCATTACCCTGTTTACTGATTCCCTTAATACTTGACATTTAGAGGTACAATTTAATTAAATTTTCAGCAGCTTTATCCTCTACCTGGTCATTTACTGTGCCTTGAGATCATATTCTTATTTTTAAATCTTGTTTTCATCCCCTTTCATATTTTTCTCATATCTAGAAAAGTTTCTTATGTCTTAGATGGAAGTTGTAAAGAAGGAATGAATGAAAAAAATCATTCATTAGTACTCATGATGTGCCAAACACTGTGCTAAATATTGTAAATACCAACATAAAAGTGAAAACATTGCCTGCCCACAAGGATCTTTTGTTTTCAATGGAGAGAACCAACACACACAAGAGTGTTAGACAGGGAAGGGTATTTTGGTTTGGAAATTTACCGAGATTCTGAGAGGATCTATGGGGTACTGGACTGGCATACCCTTTAGAGGAGCAGTGGTGGGACTGATTTAATTACTGCTCTAGTACTGGAAAGGAGGGAGAGGGTAGGGGGTGGGGGACAGGTGCAGCACAGAGGAAACAATTTACAATATGCAATGGAACGAGACACAGTGAAACAAGAGATGGTGAGGAGAAAGCAAAGCATGGCTGGGGCTGGCCTGCCTTGATATGGTGGGTCATGTAAGATTGATTATCTTTCAGAAGTGACATAGGGGAAGTACAGAACCAGATTTTAGAGGTGAAAGGACAAGGTTAAATTTGGTGTAACAACATCCTAAGATTTTCTTTGTTTGTTTTGTGGGCAAAGAAGAGTCTGAACTCCCCTTAACCAAGGCAGATGAGCAATTGCTCCTTTTGAACTCTTAAAAGAGTTTCTTGGAGCATGGAAAGATTAATCGCTATTAGATAGTTAGAAGACAAATAGACAGAAAGACAAGTAGACTACAGAGATAGACAGAACATTTATTAAGTGCCTCCTTTGTGCAAGGCACTGGACTAAGTCCTGGGGTTACATGTAAAATCAAAGATATTGCCTGTCCTCAAAGAGCTCATATTTTAATGGGGAAAAACAACACATAAAGAGGTTCCAAAAATGACTGGTGTATTGCTTTGATAATTCAAGAAGTGGCAGTGGATTGGTAAGGCAAAAGATTTATCTTTCAAAGGAGAAAGGGGAAGCCTGGGTTTGAGTCCAAGTTTCTAGTGTGAGGCAGACATGATCAGAGAAGCCATAGGACATGGCAATGGTGGCCTAATTCCAGGCAAAATAAGGCAAAATGGTCATTATTTTTTAAATATGTTAAATTTTTGACAGTAGGCAAATGATTATATTTTTCAAGTTGTTCATGGTGATTTAGGAGGATTTTTTCCCCCCGAAATAAGGGCCACGGTAGAAGGTGAACTAAGAGTTTAGCAGCAGGCATAGTGGGGCAGTGAGAGAAAGCCTCCCTGGATTTGGAGGGGAAGGCCCCAGGCTTGAATACTTGCTTTGGTATTTACTAGCAAGGTGATTCTGAACAACTCAGAGCCTCTCTAGGCCTCAGTTTTCTCAACTATAATGAGTTAGTCAAAATAGCTGATCTCAAAAGAGCCTTTATGATCTAAATCTTATGCCCTTAAGGCATCTCTGGCTGAACTGCAAAGCCAATCACGAATGCCTTTTTAATTATTTCCGCTTACCTCAGTATAGGATTTTTGAAATAATGTATGCAATTGAAAGTTATCTTTTACTAGTATTACATTCAATGTATTTATTGAAGTCTGTTCAAACCCATCTTTATGTTATTTCAATTAATATGAATATTTAAAAAGGAGGAAAACAACAGCCTCATTTTTATTGTAAATTTTTATTACCCTATATTCTTCTAAATAATGCAGCAGTCCCAGGATCAATAAGAATAAGAGTTTAATGTAGTTTTAACACAATTTCATTTCCAAAACTCTGGGAGTAAGATGAGAGTTATTTACTCAGGCTGACAAAAAGCAGTTCAATATCTCACTATGGCAATATGGAGTGCCAGTAGCATGTTAATTCAGTGTTTCAGTTGCTGTGAAATACTTGAGAAGGTGAGTTGAATAGAATAAAGAGAGATTGACCCTTATTACAATGAGTGAGTGAAAACTTGAAAGTTTCAAAGCAGTGAACCAAAAACTTTTTATTGAAGGAATATAGAATAATCTTGACTTCTTACAGCTTTAGCAGGGGAAGGGTAAATGTGGCTTTATAAGCTGAGCCTTTTGGCTACACTTCCAATGTGGTAGTGAAGCACCTACTTCTAGTAAAGGTTTAGGGAGAAAGGAATCTAGGATGTTCCATTGTGGCACATTAGCTTGCTTAAATCATGTGTGTATATTATGCATACACATATATACACACGTGTGTGTGTTTGTGAGAGAGAGAAAGAGAGACGGACAGACAGACAGACAGACAGACACAGGATAATGAGTCCGAGACCTGGGAACCATGATCTCTGCTTGGTGCAAACCCAATATGGATGCTTGTGAAGAAGTTTACCTATAATTCCCACAAAAACCTTAAAACTTTGAGATTCCTTGTAGACTAACATCTCTCTTTGACATCTTTCCTCCCCAGCCCCTAAAAAGAACCTGGCTTCAGTTTTGTTTACCCGTCCCAGGAAACCCTAACTGCCTTATTTCCCTTTAAAACTTTAATAACTGCCTTATTTCCCTTCAAAAGCCCTTTGAAAGCAAACTTCCCCTTCCAGCTCCCTTCATTATCTATTCTCATTGTCTGTTCAAATCACTCAGACATTCCAGGAAATTCTCACCTGGACCCTTTTCCAAATGTTCCACCTCCCCCATCAACTGGCTTTCCCATTGTTTTGCCTTCCTGGCCATTCCCACCCTTAATCCTAGCTAGGCACTAGTGTTCGCCCCAGCTTGCTGGCCACCCCCATCCAGATCTCCCTAGACCCCTCCTCCCCTCACCCCAAACTGCTTGGCCACTCCTTGGACCCCTCTTCCCCTCACTCCAAACTGCATGGCCCCTCCCTCAGTCTGTACTTAAGGCTCACTTTTCCCCCATTCTGATGCTGAGCTGTTCTCAAGCCTGCAAGCTGAGACCCCTCATGCCCACCCATTCTAACAAGCGTCACTTGGCCTATCCACCCCAGCCCCCACTCAGACGCTGGGAATTTCTCATGTTCCTAGAGGATGAGACCCCATATCACCTGGCCTGACCACCTTAGCCCCAGCCCCCACTCAGACACTGAGCTTTCCTCATGCCCAAGAGGTTGAGACTGCCTCATGCCACACCTGACCACCTTAACCCCATTTAGATCACTGATGTTTGGGTTCCTTTGGAGTCTGGCCTATATGCTTATCTTTAATAAACTTTTTCTTTGGCTGGAAGAAGATCTGAGTTGAATTCATTCAGGCAGATCCGCGCCACAATCCAGGCTTCTCCCACGATTTTGGGGTGCCTCTGTGCATCTAGGAGCACCCCAAACCCCCCCCTTCACTTGGGGAAACTATTTCTTCTTCTTTTTTTTTAGGTGCTCTGAAACTTTTTATTTTGTTTTTAAAAAAAGACACCAGTAATTTATATCATTAAACAAACCAGAAAGCTGAACAACCTTCTTCCCAACGCCCAATGCTGAGCACAAGTACTGGCCAGGGAAGACGGTCCATGGCTCCACATTACTTCCCTTGCCTGGCTCTCTGGGATGCTTTATACCCCAAGACCCCGTCCTTCAGTGAGGCTGCCCCCCGAGCCTCTGCCTGAGGAGTGAATTCCAGTCATCTTTTTGGAAAGGTGATAAAAAAGGGCCTTCTGGTCTAGTCCTCTCCTAAGCCTGGGAGCAACTCTGCTGTTTCCACTATGTAAAGATCCAATGGGGCCCAGAACCCTACCCCCCACACACACCCCAGCAGTATCACTGCCTGCACATGGGACTGGGAGTCTCTTTCTTTTATTAGCAAAAGGTAAACAGACACAATGAAACAAATCTTAAAAATATAGAAATAATCTAACAAATGTGACCACCTCAAAATCACACAAGCATAAGTGGAAATACCCCTCTTAATTCTGGTTTGGGTTCTGGCTTCCCCAGACTGCCTATCACTCCCCCTATGCTGCTGATCCTATACTAGGTTTGTTTTTGATTTTTTAATATAATTTTTAAAATGTTCCTTAAAAATACTATTGTTCTTAGTCAAATACAGATATTGCAGTATGAAGAAGAGTAACCACTTTTTCCTCGCTCTATGAAATGTGAAAAGGTTATCACACCGGTTAATATAGAAAAATGCCAGAATCTCTAAGCATCACAAAAGCTGGTACCAAATGAGTAAGGTGGAAACTTTACTGAGTGCCAAATGTTAGGATGGGACTTAGGAAAACATTCCTCCTGTTCAGGTCTTCAGTTAAATTTCTCCTCCAGTCTCTCCCACCTCTCCGTTCTTCTCAAGTCTAACCTGCTTGGATCAGCAATAATATAGAGTCAGGGCTCACTATGTATTCTTAAGAAACATGAAAGCCAAACCATTGTTTAGTAAAAAAGACATGATTTTGCAGAGCTGAACATTCCTCTCTCTACTCTAGGGATCATCTGGGTCTCCAAACACCAAACAAATCAGCTTTACTTTACCCAGAAGAGAGGTGAAAGTCCTCGCTTAGAACGAACCTTTGAACTGGTAAAAGGTGCATCAATCTTTTCCCACCCACACATGGGCACTGAGGATTGGCCCCTGGGGTTGGCCTGCTCTCCTTGTGCAAGGAATGAAGATTCCACCTTATTAAAAAAGGTGCAAATCAAATAAAGGTGACAGGGAGGCCTAACTACTAGGGAATGATGAAGAATGAGAAAGCTTCTTGTCCCTTCTTGTGCAAAAGGTGACTTTTGACCACAGATTTGGGTTTGGGTCCAGCCAGGGCTGCCTTCAGTTCTCAGAGAGGAACAGTGCCAGGATGGCCTGAAATGCAGCTTTTCATAGATGCTGTAGCCCACAAAGGTGACATAGGAGAATTTGTGTCAATGGAGGAGGTGCTGCAGGAAGTTGGCACTCTTGTAGCTGGGGAAAAGATTTTTAAGAATCTGAGCATTGGCTAGATTATAAGAATCTGAGCACCTTAATGGAGAAAAGATGGACCTTATATACAGAAAGACTGTAGGAGGGATCTAGGAGTGGCCAAGTAGTTTGAGGTGACTGGAGGAGGGGTCTAAGGAGGATCTGGATAGAAGAGGCCAATAAGCTGGGGTGAACAGAATGCCAGGGACCTGGACCACCAGGCCAAGGGAGAATGGAGTCTAGATAGGATTATGGGTGGGAAGTGGCCAGGGGTAATTGGGAGATAACAGAATAGAATTGGGAGATTTGGCTTAGCCACAAGTCCAGTTGATAAGATTATAACCTTAGGTGAACTCCAGAGATTTGGCCTGTTGGGAAAGTCCAAGGTTTTTCCTTTTTGGGGTCCAGATCCCATCCCCATCACCACCATGTTCATTTTGGGGTATGGCATAGCCAGTGAATGTGTTAGTGTTCTTGTTTGCAGAACACAAAGGCTTGGATGCTGGATTTATTGACAGCTTGGTGAATTTCAAAGGTCATTTCTCAGGCCTGTGCTGGTGTACCAGGTTCCACTACCCTACAACTTTGGTGTGGATTCTAGTTCACAGAGTCTGATAGCTATAAAGGAAAATCCCTGGAAAAGGGTCCAGGTGAGAATTTCCTGGAATGTCTGAGTGATTTGAACAGACAATGAGAATAGATAATGAAGGGAGCTGGAAGGGGAAGTTTGCTTTCAAAGGGCTTTTGAAGGGAAATAAGGCAGTTATTAAAGTTTTAAAGGGAAATAAGGCAGTTAGGGTTTCCTGGGACGGGTAAACAAAACTGAAGCACAAGAAAGCACAAGATAGGGCAGAATACTCGGGGTGATTGCGGTGATTCACCATGCAGTGCTTTACCAGCTCCTGCTGGTCCAGATTGCAGGCTCCACGGTACAGAAACACAAAGGTAGATCTGTTTCGGATATTGCTGGGAATGGGCTGGGGTGTTGGCATTACTGGGATGAAGGTGAGACGTTGGTCATCTGCTCCTGGACCTTCATGCAGGAAGAAATGTGTGACCTCTTCTTGCTGCAGCCCTCACATGAAGCCTTGTAGGATGACAGCTGCTTTTCCACATTGGAAGCTTTGTCCACTTTCTTTGGGTCAAAGGGCCCAATGAGCAGAGGGCGATGTCACCTAGAGACATGGCTGCAAACACTCTCCACAGAATGTGTGTGTCCGCAGCTGCTGATGGCCACCGGTGGTGGTAGACCTACAGGCAGATGGGGTAGCTGTAGTGGACTTCCAGGCCACTCTCACTGCTGGTGTCTGGCCGGCCACAGGCTATCAGGCACTGTCTGGGGCTCCAGCTAGGTGTGCTGCCGCTGATGTGTGGAGGCCACCAGGCTGGGGAACATTGCCATCACAGGGCCTGGACCATCCCTGCCTGCCTGCCAGCCATGCTTGCTCCCAGTCCTCAGCTCCAGCTCCGGCTCTGTCTTGTGCTGGTCCTGGTCTCTGGCTCCTGGGAAACTATTTTTTGAAGTTTGTGATGATGTGGAATAGAGAGGCCTAGCTTTCCACTTCAGAGCACACATGGCTCTTCTTTGTTTCGTGTTTGCTTAGTGTGTGGTACAGAAAAACCTTCTAATAGGCTTCTGAGTCAGAACCAAATGCACATAAAAAGTGCTCTAACTGATCAAAATGACTTTCCTGGTGATGACTGAAGCAAGGAATGAAGTAAGCTTCCCTGAGGGGAGACAAAGGTGGTGCCAATAACCTACACTTCCACTCTGACATGTGGCCATGAGTACCTTGAATTGATTCTTTCTTCGTTGTGCTGCATCCTTCCTTCTCTAAAGTGAATGAGTGTTGAAGAAGGAATTGATTAAGCTTGTGAACTTTGAAAAAAAGCTATCTTTATCATCTACTTTCAATCTTTTTGCACCTTACTCTCCTCCACATACTCTGTGATCCAAAGACTTCTTTTCTATTCCTGGAAAAAGACACTCCATCTCCTCATTATGCATTTTCCATGGTTGTTCCTATGCCTGGAATATATTCGCCACCCTCATCTCACTCCACCTCTTGGCTTCTGTGGATTGTTTCAAGCACCAGCTAAAATTCCATCTTCTAAAAAAAGCATCTATTGATTCTTCTTATTGTTACTGCCATCCATCTATTCGTTGTCTCCAATTTCTCCTGCCCATATATCATTCATAGTTGTTTTCATGTTTCCTCCCCTCATTAGACTGGGAGCCCCTTGAGAGCAGGGATGGTCTTTTCCCTTTCTTTGCACCTGCAATACTTAGTACATTGCCAAGCACATAAAGAACAATTAATGCTTGACTGAGTTACTCCTAGGTCTATCATCCTTTAAAAAGGAGACAAAACTTTAAGCCATGGTCCTTTTAATTGGAAAATCCAAGTATTCTAGTTCAATGGGAGAGGAGACAGATAGTTCTGTTTACCTCTGAGCAACACCTTTGACTAAAGATTAGCCCTAACAATAGTAATTAGAAAATTCTACTGAATGTGCAGGATTTGTTGTTGTTTGGTTGTTTCAATCTTGTCTGATTCTCAGTGACAGGAATGCTTTGCTATTTTCTTCTCTTGCTCATTTTACAGGTGAGGAAACTGAGGCAAACAGGGTTAAGTGATTTTCCCAGGGTCACACAACTAGTTAGTTTGATCTCATGAAAAGGAGACTTCCTAATTCTAGGCCCAGAGCTCTAACCACTGTACCACCTAGCTGCCTCTGGGGAACACCATAAAATCTATAGGCCTGAAGGAGTTGTCCACTTTCTATGGTGTTCAGAACATCAAGGGAGATACTAAATGAGAACACTAGACTCTCACTATATTAAACAATGATGGAATGCTCCATGTGGATGCCAAAACATCTTTTGGCCTATTTGTAGCCTATTATCTCTCTCTATATGAGTAGCTAGGTGGCTCCGTAGATTAAGTGCCAGGGCTGAAGTCAGGAAGACTTCTCTTCTTGTGTCAAATCTGGCCTCAGATACTTACCAGCTGTGTGCCCTGGGCAAGTGACTTAACTCTGTTTGTCTCAGTTTCCTCATCTGTAAAATAAGCTGGGGAAGAAAATGGCAAAACCACTCCAGTATCTTTGACAAGAAAACCCCAAATAGGGTCACAAAGAGTCAGAAAGGACTGAAATAACTCAACAAGAATAACAACAACAATCTCTAAGGTTTTAGGTCACATGTGGTTGATAAGATTAACAAAACCCCTCCCAACTAGCTGAGAAGTTGGGATATCAGCAAAAGACAATTTTACACATTTCTACAATGATGTAAACACGAATAGGCCGTACTAATACTTGTTTATTTAAGAGCATCCTTGACAGGCTCATCCTGAAGTTTCCTTGCATTGCTAAATGTCTTCAAGTTGTTCATTCCAATGCTACAAGTAAGTAAAATGTAAACAGTTAAATGTTAATTACTATTTGAATCTGTATGAAGGGACATAGTCAACATCCTGTGTTATAGTATTCAACAGAGAAAATAAAGAAAAATATGGTGAAGTTAGAGATGACTTAATGAAACATTTGGCTCGAGCATATACTACTGCTGAAATAGTGGGCCATATTGATGGGACAAAGACCTATCACTAAATGTTGCAGAAGGGCTGGCACTAAGTTCTGAAGATATGATACAACATGTTTGGATAGGCCATCCTGAAAAGAATATCAAATCAAATGTTACAGGAAAAGCTGAAGACTATATTTCAGTCTTTTTGGAAATAAGATGCCTTACTAAAAAGGACTTAATTCTCTAGGATGGCATTCACTCCGAGGGGAACTAGAAATAAACATGACAACTATCTGATCACACTTACATCTCAGTGAGAAAAAGCCACAACACCTATGGACAAATATAAAAACTAAAAATGTAGTGTTTTTGATATCTCATCAGTAATTATGTATGTTACTTTGTTATACAGTAAATTTCTTATCAATTAATTCAATTTTATTTTGTAGTAACAAAACCACAATATGTTTAAGCAAACCCTGTCTTGAAGGGAGCAAATCTTCATTATTTATTTCTTGCTTTTTGGTGAGGTAATGGGGTTAAGTGACTTGCCCAGGGTCACACAGCTCGTAAGTGTCATGTGTCTGAGGTTGGATTTGAACTCAGGTCCTCCTGATTCCAAGGCTGGAGGGCTATCTACTGAGCCACCTAGCTGCCCCCTTGTAAATCTTCATTTTAACTGTATAGCAGAGAACAATTTCTTTGCTTTCATTTCAGAATGAGCTTAAACTTTTGGGCTACCCTGACCATATCCAGTTTCTGGAATTGCTGCAGTTCTACTTTTGTGTTCACATTATGAATACCCATTTTAAAATCTTATTAAGATACTTGCATTGCTCTGTACTAACTTTTCCTTGACTGCATTAAATTATCTCTGTTCCTGTGAGGTTGTTTAACAAAAAGCTAGCAATGAGGCAAAAACAAAAGAAAATGTAGAGACTTATATCTTCATTGCCTCTCTGGCTTGGCTTGTTCTGAGCAGCTCAATGGAGTACTTTTATGTATTTATTTATTTTTTTAACGAAGGTGTCATGAAATAGAGAGGCATATGCGTGAAACATTTCCAAAGCCCACGGTAACCCAGAAACTGGTGTTAGTCTGAGCCATGAACTATTTGGTCTTAGGAAAGTTGCCTTCCTTCTTTTAACTTCAGTTTTTTCAAGCTCTACAAGGAGGGGATTGGACAAAGTGAACTCTCAGATTCTGGTTGCTCTAATATGTTATAAAACCATGAATACAGCATTTCTTACTCCTTTTTCTAGTTGGTAGCTCTACATTTTATATGGATAATCCAATGCTTCCTCTGGACAGGTTTTCCAGTACCCAGTGTATTGCTATGTTTACTCTTCACATGTCAAAATATTTAACTTAGAAAGGACCAACAAAGTTAAAAATCTAATACTTGGTGTGATAGGATTAATATTTACCAGTGCTCTCCTTGCAGAATGAGTTCAGTCTACTCCCTCTTCCAGGGATTCTTTTTTCCAAAAAAGAGACAAAGTTGTCATTAGGACCTGATTGGCCCTTGCTTTCCTTAATGCAGATTCCTTGTCACCTATAAGTATAAAGTCACACCCACAGGCCTCTCAGACTTGGTGGGTGCCTGAAATGTACTTCCCCAGTTGCCATAAACTGCCCTGCTTACCAGACATAAATCTATAATGCAGCAAGGAGGGGTATCATCTATCCAGACTAAAGCTAAGTGTAATTATATCCTTGTTCCATATCTGTGCTGTGCTATGACAAGGTAAACTTCCTTTTGTTAACTGCTCTATAACTTAGGAGTGCCTGATTTCATCTCTCCTTTTTTTTTTTTTTCTGTTAGGCAATTGGGGTTAAGTGACTAGCCCAGGTTAAGTGACTCACACAGCTAGTAAGTGTCAAGTGTCTGGTCTGAGGCTGGGTTTGAACTCAGGTACTCCTGACTTCAGGGCCAGTGTGCTATCCACTGCACTACCTAGCTGCCCCCTCATCTCTCAAATTGAATCAGAACTAGTAGGGTGCTCTCCTTAGGCCTTCTCTAAACAGTTGGATCTACCAGTCTCTCAGGACATGATTTTTTAAAGACAAAATCAAGTCTTTCTGCCACCACATTTTTTTTTTACATCTAGCAATTGTAGACTTTTCATCAAATATATAACAGATTATTTTAGAATTTATAAAGTTCTGTTATAGCTCCTAAGTAGACGCTGCATATGATGAAAGATGAGATATAATTTATAATGCTTAAAGAATGACAAATTCTCTTGCACTGGACAAACCTAAAAATATACATTTCCCTTGACATTATATGCATATATACACAGATACATGTATATATATGCATATATACACACAAATATATATGCATATCGTATACACATGCATATGTGTATATATACATAATGTATATATGCACATATAATGTATATGTATTTCAGTGGGACACTATTGTACCCTAGAGATGACAATTATTAAAACCTCATTTTCCCCAAAAAATAACACTTAGTTTTAATACTATTTTTTTCTTCCCTTGGACAAGTATGGCATTTCAGAAGAGAAAATGAGAACCCTATTTTAAGTTGAAACTTTTA
This sequence comes from Vombatus ursinus, assembly GCF_900497805.2. Taxonomy (NCBI): domain Eukaryota; kingdom Metazoa; phylum Chordata; class Mammalia; order Diprotodontia; family Vombatidae; genus Vombatus; species Vombatus ursinus. The sequence continues at coordinate 1,581,187 of NW_020944605.1, forward strand.
GAATAACTATACAAAGAATTATCACAATTATATATACTGTACAATACTATAAAATATGTCATGATTTGGAATTTTATACATAATAATCCATAAATACAAAGTACAAAAATATGTTTCTACATAGGAAAGATAAAAGTAACTGCTTTCATTGAAAATGCTACCAGTATGATCTAGCCAGGAAAAAGAGTAGAAAAAAAAAAGAGGATGAAGAAGATGAAGATGTAATAAGACATCTAGTTGAAATAGGATAGATCCTGGCACATTTGGTTACAGGCACTGATTGTGCTCCTAAAATCACACCTTGGTGTAAGATTATTCCATCACAACTAATCAGTTAGATAATTGGGTGGGTAGGTGGGAGGGGGGCAGGGGAGGAGTGTACATTTCCTTATTTGCCTGGGATATAGATATAAACTTTCAGTTTTAAAGCCTAGTAGTGTCTGCACAAAGTCCAGCACCATAAAGTGAGCCTTGGGGTGGATGAGATACAGGGGAGTGGGAATCAATACCCCTAAAGAGGGGAGAACTGGCTTAGCTCAGTAATGGAGCAGGTCAAAGCTCCTATGGGACTCAGTGTAGTTGGATAGGGCCCACTGGGTGTCAGTTATACTTCTGGCTTGGACCAAAACAGACTTGCAGCATTAAAAGGAAGAGCAATGATATTCCTTTAGCAATATTAGACGAATGAGTTTTCAGGTTTTAACTACACCTTGTCTCTTATGATATTAATACTCCATAGTACAGACTCCTTAAAATTCCTTTTTATGATGCAATAAAAAGTTGCTTGTTGGTTATTTATACAGTGGTGGGTATGACTTAATTGTGCAGACATTATACACTACACATTACTGAGCAGTAAGAACATAGTAACACTACAGGATACAACAGAAAACTAATTAACTTGCACTAACACAGCTACCTTATGCCTAGAAAAAGGCAGTTCACTCATGTCACCACAGCATATTGCAGTTTCCCTCCTTGTATTTATTTTTATAAGTATTGACTTAAAGACCTTAAAAAAGTTCTGTTGAGAACGATCATGTTCTGTTTATTTCCTACAGCTTGTCTAAATATGCTTTATGATAAATACAAGGTCTTATGCCTCCACATGAAAGTATTGTCAAATAAGTCCGTTAATTGTGAATGTGGTTCATTAAGCAGCAGGGTCTCATAAAATAAACAAGCTCCCATTCTAATAAGAGACAGGATGTTCAGCTCTTTTAAATGCTTTGCCAAATGGGGATTTTATCGTTTCCGTCAGTTTCATTTATTAGCTATATGTCCCCAAGGGAGAAATGCAGCAGAGCATAGTAGATGGAGAACTAGCCTCAAAACCAGGAAGACCTGGGCTAAAGTCCCATTTTGACACATACTGGTTGCGCCCCTGGGCAAATCACTTAATCTCCTAGTACTCTAGGTAACTTTCTAAGTTACAGAGGTGTCTACCTGCTTTGGTAGTGGGAATTTTCTCAATTAACCTGTATAAATCCAGTCTTGATAAGTCCCATTCTTAATAATAATTTGCATTTGCATAACACTTTAAAGCTTGCAAAGCACTTTCCAAATATTACTACCCCTGCACCCCATTTTACAGATTAGTAAAATGAAACAGATGTGAGATCTATGAATAATGAACTATGTGAAATTTCTGGTTTATTCCCAATAGTCCTGCCATTTGCAGATTAGTAAAAAGAAGCAGACAGAGGCTAAGTGACTTGCCCAAAGTCACACAGCTGTTAAGTGTCTAAGACTGGGATTTGAATTTGAGTCTTTCTGACTTCAAGTGCAGAAATAGCCTTTGCTGATAAGAAATAAGCTGCCCTATGCATAATATTGGACTTGGGGTCAGCAGAAACCTGACTTCAAATCCTATTTCTGACCTATAACTGGGTGACCATGAGCCAGTCACTTTACTTCTGGAACCTTAGTTTTCTTATCTGTAAAATCTTGTTAATGATAACTATATTACCTACTTTATTGGTATTTTAAAGATCAGATGAGTCTTGAAAACCTTAAAGTGCTATACAAAGTGTGCCCATAATCTTTGTACCATTGTAAGAAAACTGCTTAGTTTCCTTAAATTAAAAATATATATGTATAAATGTTAGCTAATACTATTTTTCCTTATTGCTTATTATTATTGTTGTTGTCGTTGTTGTTACAAATCTATAAGCACTTGGTAATCAAAGTGCTGGCTATTTCATGTAGCTAGTAAGTTAAATGACTCTTTTCCCTTCATCTTTCATGACTATGGTAATGACAAAAACTCCTTATAACTTCAAACCACTTAATTTGGCTCAAATTATTTGAATGCTTAATGCTGAAAATAGTTTTAACCTCAATGATCCCCTGAAAGGGTCCCTAGAGTACACTTTCAACACTGCTTTCTTAGAGCAATGACAGATTAAGTGACTTGCTTAAAAAAAACCCACTTGAACTGGGTTCAAGTGGGTCTTCCTAATTATGAGGCTGTGTTCATTCATTTCAGTTGTGTTCAATTTCTTGTGACTCCATTTGAGGTTTTCTTGGCAAAGATACTGTAGTGGTTTGCCATTTCCATCTCTAGCTCATTTTATAGATGAAGAAACTGAGGCAAATAGGGTTAAATACCTTGCCCAGGGTCACACAGCTAGTAAGTGTCTGAGACCAAATCTGAACTTGAATCTGCCTGCCTCCAGGGCTGGTGCTCTATTCATTGGGCCCACTTAACTGCCTTCAGCAGTTCTTTGAACCTGGTTTTCTATATCACATGGCCTGTCTAGATAAGAATGTTAAAACAAAATAAAACAAGAGAATAACAGAAATAACAGATGAATTTTAAGAACCTCCACCCTTGTTATAGGCAATGACTGTATATCAAAAATATTAATATTGTACATGAACATGGGAGGTTAATCACTTAGGAAGAAAGTAAAATAAAAGTAGTTGATTACTACAACCTGTGGAGAGGATAGGTTGGCACATTTTTCTTATAATTCTTCATGCTTTTCTGAAGCATATAACAGGTTTTATATACTTTAGTTCTAAAAAAATGACAAATGGAAAAAAAGAGCTCAGCCTAATGGGTGTGCTTTACATACATGGCTTGAATTGCCCAGAAAGGATTATGTTATTTTCCACGTAGATTTGTCGACTACGCACAGAAAGATATGATAGTGGAAGAAGAAAAATCTAGAACTATAATGGAGTAGAAGAATTTGCTAGATTTGTTTTTTTCGTCTAAGGTGATGCAGATGAGCTCTAGGATACACATTTCACTTCTAAAAGGTAAGAATGATAGATAATACTGTTTATGTGAAACAAAAATATGAACAGAAGCTTTATTGCCTTTTAATCCAATGATAGCTTTTGATATACATATGTGAGACACTGTAAACCCTGATGAAAAGCTCTACAACAATACTGTGAGGTGGGTACTACAAGTGTTATCCCCATTTTATGGGTGAGAAAATTGAAGCTCATTGAAATTACATGATTTGTCTATGGTTCCAGAGCTGGCAAATAGAAGAGATGAAATTACAGAGATCCAAGTTCAGATCTCAAGTATTGTACCCTCTCCATTATGCCATGCTTTCTCATATCTATATCTATATCTATATCTATATCTATATCTATATCTATATCTATCTAGATATATAATTTCCTGGTGGGAAACTAATCATTCTCCATAGCACATGTGACTTGGGAAAAGCTTAATAAGCTGCTTAGTTCTTTTGCTGAGTTAGCCATCTTACAGATGCTGAATGCCATTTTTCCTGTCTATTGTTATCTTTCAGCAGGCCACATTTGTGTTGCATGTCTTTAAATTTGTTCTCCACTGAATCCTGGTCTTTAAGTAAAGAAGAGGAAGGAAGATCTCTGTTCAAATCCTGCCTGTGATGCATAATGATATTAATAGGGAATCATTCAACCTGTCAGGCTTCTAGGTTATTCTTAGAGACTGTAAGTTACAGATGGGTTGCTGATAATGTATATATGAGTGTGGAATATGTATGCATGTGTGTGTATATATTTATATGTATGCTAATACGTATTTAGTATACAGGTGTGGTATGTCTTTGTAGATAGTGATATCGATGCATGTCGTTCTGGTAAGAATGTATAAGCATAGCCACCAGAAGGGTCAGGTTTTTAAAAATCTATTTCCACATTACTCATCCTACAAAACAGATATCCATTATTCTTCAGTGAATCCAAAAGCAAAATTATTATTCAAAGGGACATCACTGATAACACTGCTTAGCAGTCAGTCAAAAATAAACTTCTGCCAGTCCTGGGAAAGAATGAGATGTTTGCCACTTGCCATGATTAGTTATCTGACCTTTTCACTTAAACATTGAAAATAAAACACTGGAGTATTTTCTCAGTGCTTTATTTATTAAGAAAAAACTAATGCATGATGGTAGTAAAACAAAACAAAACACAACAAAACAAAAAAATAATGGCAGCTAAGTGGCACAGTAGATAGAGTACCAGACCTAGAGTCAGAAAGATCTGAGTTCAAATCTGCTTCAAACACTTGTGTGACCCTGGGCAAGTCACTTAAACTTGTATGCCTTAGTTTCCTCATCCATAAAATGGTCTGGAAAAGGAAATGGCAAATCATTCCAGTATCTTTGCCAAAAAAACCCCAAATGGGATCGTGAAAAGTTGGACATGACTGTAAAATGACTAAACAACAATACACATACCTTTATAGAGTAGGGTTCTTTGAAAATATCAACAATTGTGATAAGTCCAAAGTCTTTAATATTTTTTGTGTTGGACAGAGGCTTTAACTTTGAAGTTTAGAACAGAATTTATAACCAACTATTTAAATTGTTTAGAATTTTATTTTTTATTGCCATCTCTTCAAGATTCCCTTTCCTGTCTATTGTGTAGTACTAAATTGGAAAATCCTGAATTTCTCTGACCTTGGAAGATCAATACTAATTAGGTATGCTGCAAAGAATCATATCTAGAGCTGGAAGAGATCTCATAGGACATGTTGTCGTTTTACAAATGAGGAAAGGCCCATGGTGCTTAAGTGACTTGCACATATTAGAATATTAGAAGTGGGATTTGAACCCAGGTTCCTGATTGTAGTACTAAGGCTCTTTCCAGTGTTCTTGATGTTCAGATCATTACAGGAGACATTGGATGCTCCATCGTTTAAAATATATTTTAGTCATGTCAACTTTTATCTTTATGTCACAATTATCTTGTGGGGGCAGGAAAAGGAAATACTCTTCCCCACTTTAGAATAAGCTCTTCCCTGGGATCAATAAAAATGAACTGAGCAAAAACATATGATTCTTTGACTACATTTGATACTATAAACAACATCCTGCCTTAGAGTCTCTCACCTCTCTGCTGTGAGGAGGCAGTTATGTTTTATTATCTGTTTTCCAAAACTCTAATTGGTTTTTTTTTTAATTTAGTTTGGTTTCCTTTTAATGATTTTGTTTGTTTATGTATTTACGTATGATTTGTTTATTTGAGGCTGGAACTCCCTATATCTGCCAGGTGGATCAAGTCTGAAACAGGAGATCCCACAGCCAATCTAGTTAATCAGCAAGGAAGTTTGACCTCCTTCTTTTCCAAGATAGGTACATTTACCCCTACTTAAACAACTGATGGCTGGGGGCTTTAGCCTTTAGGGGGACATTGAATAATCTTAGCTCACTACAATTCAGAATTCCTTGAATTCAAGTGATCCACCAGCATCAGCCACCCCAGTAGCTGGGATTGATTCCAGGCTCAGATTTTTCATGATTTTTTTAAAATTTACATTGCTATAGTCATTAGGTCAATTGTTCTTTTTGGTTCTGCTTATTTTCAGAGTCAACACAAATCTTCCCATGTTTCTTTTAATGTCTTATATTAATAATTTCTCACTTTACAATACTATTCCATTATATATTCCATCCATATATATTCCATTCATAATATCCCCTCTCATTTTCTCCATAGCCTCCCCCACTGACTTCTTGTCTTGGAGACTCTTTTATATCTACTTCTTTGATTTGGAACTACCTCTCCTTGACCACCACTTCAGAAAAAGCTCTAGTCATGCTACACTTTATGGCTTACTTCCCCATAGACTCACGGATGCCTTTACAGCTAAGGTCACCCTTTCCCCTCTATCCCTATTTTCAAAAATCATTAGCAGATCTACGTCCCTCCTACCCCTGCCCCATACTTGCCAGATGGGAACCCTTCATCATCCCTTTAATTTTCCAGACTGAAGTGCTCAGCCATGGCTACCATTCCTCTTTGCATGTTGTCTTTTCCCATTAGAATATAAGCTCTTTGACAGCATGGACTGTCAGCCTTTTGTATTTATAACCTGCCCCACCCCCCAAATATGCAAAATATTTGGCCCAAAGAAAGTGCTCATTTACTTGTTTAGAATGATTTTTTTTTCTCCCATTCGTTCATCATACTCACTAACATTTAAATAGTATCTACTATATGCCAGGCACTGTGCTAAGTACTTTACCAATTATTATCTCATTTGATCCTCACAACAACCCTCCAAAGCAGATGAGAAAACTGAGGCAAACAAAGGTTAAATGACTTCCCCAGGTCACAGAGCTAGTAAGTGTCCCAGGCCAAATCTGAACTCAAGTCTTCCTGACTCCAGGCCCAGCACTCTATCCACATTTCACCACCTAGTTGCCCTCAATCAATGAGTGCCTCTACTCCTCTTCTGTCTATAATTGACAGTGATCAAATTTTAGTTTGATTCCTTAATAAACATTAGGTGTACTTACTACTTCAAATTTGCTTGAAACTAGGGAGAAGGTTCAACATTTAACTTTATTACTATTACTCTGAATTAATTTCTCTTCAATAATGTAGCTATTTAACATTTGCTTTAATTTAGTGGCTTCCAAACATTTGGATTTTACCTCCTGGGGGACTAAAGAGCTATTGTACGATGCCCTTCAGTTCACACGTAAAGGACCAAGAAAATATACAGCATGACTCTGCATATACATTTTTTGTTCAATAAGTATTGGGGCAGCCAGGTGATACTGTGGATAGAGCATACAACTTGGACTGAGAAAGACTTGAGTCCAAATCCTACCTCAGACACTTACTAAGTGAGCCTGAGCAAATCACTTAACCTCTCTGGGCCTCAGTTTCCTCATCTGTAAAATGGAGATAATAATAGCACCTACATCACAGAGTCATTGTGAGAATCAAATGTGTTAATGTACATAAAGCACTTTGCAAACTTCAAGGTGCTATATAAATGCTAGCTATTATCAGTAGCTGGGGATACTAAATTATTCACTAAAACAAATGCATTTAAAAACTTTACTGAAATGCTCATAGTGGTATCAATTGCCACATCATATCTCAAGGAGTAGATTGTACTAATTTCAAATACATACACACACACACACACACACACACACACACATATGAAAGGAGTTCTTATCCTAGAATAGGTTTGAAACTACTTTCCTAATTTGCTTTTAATCTTTATTTTCTGTGATTCACCAACAATCCACAATTCTTATCTTTTTTTTGATAACTGCTACCTCAATAGCTTGAGCTAAAAATGTACTTGACACATTATTCAATAAGCACAATTTTCTTTATGCCTGAATCAAAAACTTCATGATCTTAATCGTCAAGCTACATAATCCAAATTACCTTTATCAACATATTCAAAAGACTCACATAGATAAAATTCACGAGGTTACAGCCTTCAATACTGTCCACTTTCTCTTCTCCACCAAAATAATCCATAGAGTAAATATAATCTGTTGACACTACACTGTTTTAGCTTGTGAACTATTTCAGAAAATCAGATAGGACATATTGTAATATGACAATTTTTTTTGAAGATTGAGCTATAAGTATAACCAGCTTTCTATATAAAACATAATTACTACAGATGCTGTAAGAGGTTCTTTCAGAGGTTAGATTCTAATCCTAATATTCCTGTTATAAAATTTCATTCTGCCAGAAATTATTTATACTGCCAAAACATTTCCAATATATATAGCCAAATACAACATAGATTTCTCACCATAACATGGAAAACCAAGAACCTGGCCTTTACTTTAACCTTGCTGCTCTACTAGCATTATAACAGAATTATACTGGCTATAACTTATGACATGTCAAAAACATCAGAATTTCTGGTTCTGACACTCTGTCTAGTCTGAGCTTGAATGAGTTTAAAAGACATCAGAATTTATAGTAGTTAAATGGTCTAAATGCCTTTTTAAAAAAAAGACAATATGGAAAATAGATTGCCCAAAACTTACCTTAAGGTACCATCTGTATTTAGCATGATCCAAGTTATCAGGATGCTTTGTCTTATCTAGAAACTGTTCTGCTTCTGTTAACCATTGGTTAAATATCTTCATATCATAATGAAAACGCCGCCATTTTTCCACAGATCTGTCAAACCTCCTAGCAGGGAAAAATTAGAGACCATGAGAATGAAATGAATCTTATGAATAAAAGGATTTTTATAGTTGTTCATTCCATTGATGAGGACATGATTACTTTGTACTTTTATGTGTACCTTAAAGAGAAACTAACTTGTTGTTTCATGAACTCAACATTTTATTTCCCACTTCCTGCCTTTGTGTTTCCTGTATCTGATATACAGTCTATTCTCACTGTCACCTCTTAGGAATCCTTAGCTTCCATCATGGGCTCACTGAAGGAGAAATTACAGACCATTGAGTCCAAATTTTTCATTTTATGGATGAGTAAAATGAGAGGTTGCCCAGAGACTTGCCCAGAGTCAGACAGCTAATAAGTATCAGAGACAGGACTTACACCAAAGACTTCCTGACTCCAAGTCTGGTACTAGATTATACCACTCTGTTTCTCAATAAAAGTCAGAGGTAGGTAGGATTTGAACCCAGGTGATCTGACTGTAGAGCCAGTATTCTTGCCATTAATCTATGTGGTCTATAAGATTTGGTCTATAAGACTCCTACAGGAAATCTTTCCTGATCTTTCCTGATTTCTCTTCATTAATAGTTTGCTTTGTCTTTATTTATTTGTTTACATGCTATATTCCCTAATAGAATGTATATTACTTGAAGACAGGTACTGTTTTTCATGTTATTTTTTAATTCCCATTCCTAGCACAGTGCCTTGCACATTTTAAGTGCTTAGTGAACTTTTGCTGAATTGTTGAAACAATAATCTTCATTGAGTGGGAAATGACTAAAACTGGAAAGGATTTCCCTTTCAATTTGAAAACACTTCTGGAAGGAAATAAAAATTACTTTATAGTGCTTTTCTTCCCCATGAAGATTGTTTTGTTTTGAATCTTCCCCAAACTTGATAGTATTATATTACATTAAATTGTTTGGGTAGTCCATTCATTTAATTCTAATTTAAAAGGATTTGGGAAGCAAAATCAACTTATAAAATAAAGTCTGTTTTGTGTCTATGGTAATACTGGAAGTGTTTTCATTAAGATGCTTAGGCATCCAGGGGCTATGAAGACAAATTATATCTAATTCATATGCTAGATTTAGATGTAGGCAATTAACCAACTAATTGGTTATACTATAGTCTGAGCTGGGCAGTGAGTCTCCCTTTACCCTTTATTTTTTATTGTATCCTCTAACATTTTTAATTAGGATATGGAGGAGACTCATTTAGTACAATGAGCTTATGATTCAGAAGATGAAAATGTCAAGAAGCATCTAACTGATCATCCATATTTAGGCCAGAGGAAAGACTGGGGTTGTTTTGGTGCCACCTTAGATTTGAAGGACAGCTTAGGAAAGGGTTCAGATTCTGATTTGGTAGCCTTATCAGGTTTCTTTGGGATCTGATTGGACAAGGAACCAAACTTCTAGAATTGATCTGTGTTTTTAGGATTCTATGGTGGTTTGGTTCATTAGAGGCAATTGCATTATATGGTTGTTTACATGTGAACCCTATCAGATGCAATGGGAGACTGGCCACTGAGCCCAGTTGTTATGAGTATGCATTCTGGAAAAATTGTGATGATGTATAATATTAGTGCTTTGGAGAGACTTTGGAACATTCACAAATATTTTCTAACTGGTTCTGATATCCTAAGCATGGGGTGAGGAAGAAACTTTGAGACGGACTAAATAGTTTAAGTCATTTCAGCTCCCCTCCCCTTTTTGGGGGGTTTGACTTCTTTTCATGTGGCTTCTTTCTGACTTATAATGTCTGGTGATAAACAATATTATAAGAAAAGAGACCGCAGGCCTCTTGTCCCACTGAGGTCAACATGTAGCCTGTGAATATAGGCCTCTTCCTATACTTTGCCTGCTTCTTTTACATGGACAATATTGGAGGCTCTGATCTAGTGAATTTTGAAAGGTCAGTAGAGCATACCATATGGGAGTCTGGGGGTCCAGGAATCTAGGACCTGAGTCCATGGAAGGTTTTGTGCCTAGCTCAGCACCAGTACCCAAAGGAGTAAATAGTTATTTTCAGGGACCCATTACAGCCATAGCTGAGACAAGGACTCATCTGGAAGCAAGGGATGTTTACATGATGGTACCAACATCATGTAGAAGCTGAGCTAAGCCTGAGTCCAATCTCCACAGAGACCTAGGAGGTATAAGGAAGAATGTGCCCTTGATGTATCAGGAAAAATACTTAAACTTTTGTTCTTGCTCTAGCTTTGAAGCAAATATCCCATTGTAAAAAGTAATTGATGTTAATTGGTACAATAGAATTGGAGTACTACTCACTGGTGGCTAACATTATTCACACAATACACTAGGAATACCAGTTCAAACTAATAGCGGTGGGGAAGAGTCATCCAAACCGTTCAGGGTCAATCCTAGAGCCCTAAGAGAAAGATGTAGCTAGGCTGGCAATGGAATAGTGAGTCCAGAGTATACATGCTACACAGATTTCTAAATATTTAGATATTTTAAATATACATTGAAGACAATCACTATGAAACCTCAGACTCATCAAAATTCTCCATCAGTTTGACGATTTGAGTTTTGACAATTGCAAACTAAATATTATACAAAAAAACAAAAACAAAAACAAACTCAAAATCTGTTAGGCTATTTAGCCAACTGTAGATGAAGGGTTTATTCTTTTTTGGCATCTTCCAAAAACACTATGCCATAAAGTAGGGCATTGTGCCGGGTTGAACTATGTTGGCAGTTAGAGTTCAACTATATTGAATCCCCCACTTGAAAAAAAAATCATTTTTTATCAATGCGTATATGTTTGTATGTGTGTGTGTGTGTGTGTGTGTGTGTGTGTGTGTGTGTACACATATACATTTATAACATATTTCACTAGATAAACACTCAATTTCTCTAGCTGGGAAGGGGAGACAATGGTACTTAACTACACAACAAAGTATACTATCAAAGTGAATGAGACAAAAGTAAGTTTTGGAGAAAGTCTGTGACTTGTTCAATTAGAAAAATAAAGGCATGTTACTATAAGCTCAGCAAACACCAAACCAAAGTTAGTAAGTAACATTACTGTCAATGCTGCCATGTCAGAAAATGCATAATGATAATGAAATAACCAATGAAATATTTAGCACACCAATCTGATGTTGATTAGATGAATAGAGATGTGGATAGAGATGATTTACTAAACTCGGAACTTATTTTCATATAATTTTTTCCTCTATCCGAAGTCAACTTTCTTCTCAATCATTCATTGAGGTCTTTTTCTCATATATTTACTACAAGCTTAGAACAGAAAAAGCACTGTACTAGGTATCAGGGAAACAAAAGATTTAGTGAGACAGTTTCTGTTCTCAGGGAGCTTATAGTCTAGTCGGAGGATAACCCATAAACAAATATAAGATTAATATAAAAATATATTAGAATTGCAAAACACATTTGTGAGTCTTGAGGAGGACAGAGGAAGAGTAATGGGGGGAAACAGGGAAAGCTTGATGCAGGAGGTAACAATTCAATTGGGCTTTAAATGATGAGCAAGATTTCAACAGACAAAGAAGGGCATGAAGAACTTTCCAACATAATGAAGAATCTGAATAAAAACTTAGACAAGAATGTAGTTTTTGGAGAGGAGAAAGAGTAACAAGAGATAATTCTAGAAAAGTAGAGTGATACCAGGTTATGGAGGGCCCTTTATGCCAGTCAGTGAAGTTTGTGCTTTATTTGTTTATTTTTTTAAATTTAATTTTTTAAAAATTTTAATTAATTTATTTTTAGTTTTCAACATTCACTTCCACAAGATTCTGAGTTTTAAGTTTTCTCCTCCTTCCTCTCTTCCCTCCTCACCAAAACAACATGTAGTCTGATATAGGCTCTACATATACATTCCTATTAAACATATTTTCATATTAGTCATGTGGTAAAGAAGAATTAGAACCAATGGAAGGAACCATGAGAAAGAGGAAACAAAACAAAACAACGACAATGAAAAAGACAGCAAATAGTATGCTTCCATTTGCGTTCAGACCCCAAAGTTCTTTCTCTGGATGTGGATAGCATTTTCCATCATGAATCTTGGAGATGTCTTAGATCCTTGCATTGCTGGGAAGAGTTAATTCTATCAAAATTAGTCTTAGCACAATGTGGCTGTTACTGTGTACAACGTTCTCCTGGTTCTGCTCACTTCACTCAGCATCAGACCATACAAGTCTTCCAGGTTTTACTGAAGTCTGTCTGCTCATCATTTCTTATAGTACAATAGTATTCCATTGCATTCACATTCCAAAACTTGTTCAGCCATTCTCCAGTTGATAGGCATCCCCTCAATTTCCAATTCTTTGCCACCACAAAAAGAGTTGCTATGAATATTTTTTGTACATGTGGGTCCTTTTCCCATTTTTATGATTTCTTTGGGATACAGCCTCAGAAGTGCTATTGCTGGGTTAAAAGGTATGCACAGATTTATAACCCTTTGGGCATAGTTCCAAATTGCTCTCCAGAATGGTTGGATCAGTTCTCAACTCCACCAACAATGCATTAGTGTTCCTGTGCTTTACTGAAAAAGCAAAAGCACCCACGTGACAAGACTTTTGCATAAGGAAGATTCTGGCAGCAGTATGAAAGATGGACTCAAGGGGAGAAAGATTAGAGATGGGAAAACCTTTTAGGACACTGTTGCAGTAGTTCAATTAGGTGGTCAGTAAGGCCTGTGGGAACAGAGATGAAGGTATAGTTGCAAGAGATGTTACAAAAGTGATTTTGACAAAACTTAGTAGCTGACCAGTGAGGAGAGGTGAAGGAAAGAGAAGAGTCAACAATTGTCCTAGGGATATAAAGGAGAGTGTTTACTAATTGAGAGTCTATCTGAGCAGATTCACTTTCCCAAAAGGAAGGCAGAAAAAGATAAGCACTTAGGAACCCCTGAACTTGTCTTGACACAATGGACATTGCATTCCTTCTCTTAGAGCAAATAAGATATGACACTGATGTAATGATTGGTAACAGAATCAGGTGGGATAATGAAAGGGAGTTTGCTTTATGCCTGCTTAGATGAGTATTGAGACCAGCAGAAGAGGACAGTGCTAAAGGACATAAACTAGTTAGTCTGGAACAAATTACAAGATTAGTTATTTTTGAATATTTTGGAAATAATATTGTATATTTAACAGAACAATCAGAGAATGAAAAAATAGGCATTTGGCTATTAGAGCTATTTTATTCATTTTCTTCATTCTTTTTTAAATCTTTATTTTGTTGTTTTGTTTTAGTTTTTGAACCTGGTTCTCTCTATCTTACCCAGGCTAGAAATGTAGCAACAGGTCTATTTCCATTATTAATTAGCAATAGAACTTTGAGAAGCTTTGCTTCTGATCTGTTTTATCCCTTCTTAGGAAACCTGGGGTCCTCCTGAACCCATACCGGTGCTTGACATTGCGTAAACACCTGATTGACTTAGCCCACTATAACTGAAAACTCCGTAGCTCAAGCAATCCATCAGCCATAGCTTCCTTAGTATCAGGGATTATAGGAAAATATATCCATATCTGGCTATTTCCTCTGATGCTTTAGATTCTTATTATTGAGGTTATTTATTCCAGGAAAACTAGAGTTCATCATCTGTATTCTGAAAGATGATTCTTAAAGTTTTCTTATATGGTCTTCATAAAGCTCCAGCTAATTACCAATGATGACTTTTGCACTAAGGTGGCATAAAAATTTAATCTAAGAAATGTAGGATTGAGGGCAAAAAAGTAGACTGTATTCTACAGAACGACTTTCAAAGACTCCCTACCTTAACAGACTTCCTGCTAAGGGTACCTGCCAGTTTTTTCAGTATGAGTATATAGTTCCTCTGGGCCAGAAGACTTGAATTCTTCAAGGGCAACTTAAGAAAATTTCTGGTTTAGAAAATGGTAACTAAAATAATACAGTTGAAACTAATGATTAACATCTATTGATTTCTAAGTTTTTGTCATCTATCCTACATCAGAAAAAACTAGTTGTTCATGCTAAAGACAGCTTCTATATTAAGAAATAAATATTAGAACCCTAAAGATTGATAAGACATTTTGTCTTATTTCTGATTTTAAGTTTTATATAGCCATATCCATGGTTTTCTGATCTTGAAATGCTTAAGAACATTGATAATTTTATCTCTCTACTGAAATTAGGACAACCACGCTAGTCCCTGGAATAATAAAACATTCTTGGACATCACTACAGCCTTGTTACAAGAATATCAAGCACTCCCAGAAAGTAAAATTGATGTATTTTTCTTTTCTGGTGATTTTCCTGGGATTGTTTATTTGTATTGGGATGTTTGTTACTTTATTGGCTATAAGAAACAGTTTATTGGGACTATTACAGTACTGGATGAAGTTAGAAATAAAAGGGCTATTTTTTTATTTTCATTTTTTATTTTTTTGCTTTTTGATGAGGCAATCAGGGCTGTGACTTGCCCAGGGTCACACAGCTAGTGTCATGTGTCTGAGGCCGGATTTGAACTCAGGTCCTCCTGACTCCAAGGCCAGAGCTCTATCTTCTGCACCACCTAACTGCCCCAAAAAGGGCTATTTTCAAAAAAGAAGATTATTTCAATGAAGAAGTTCCAATTTGTTCCAATGAGATTCTATTCTCATGCATGGAACTTCTACAAGGAACATTAAGTTTTTCCTTTGTAAGGCAGTTTCTACCTTGATGCTTGTGTCCAGTTTAGATTCATTCCAGTGTTGTTCCAACTAACACAGAGAATTCTCTGGTTCATTGATTAATGGGGAATTGAGTTGACTGCTTGTGTGAAGTGAGGCATCTAAGAAACTCACTGTTTTCTCTTGGTCCACTTCTCTCAAAGTTTTGGCTGCTAAATCAATCACAGATTTATCAGCAGCAGCAACATGGGTAATAACCTGCCTTAGAATCCAAGTAGGACTTACAAATAGATTCAACTTGTGTTATCAACCTCAACTCCAGAAGAGGTTCTACTTTTCATTGGTAGCAGGTCAACAGGATAATAGGTAGGATTAGTTTCCTCTTGTCTTTAAAACTTCTAATGTATAGTTTTATTGCTAGCTTCCTTGGTTAACTGTTGACTTCAGGCATGGAGGCATAATAGAGTAATGATGAGGGATTTTAGTGGTTCAGACCTCTTGCTTTACCAGAAGCAAGGTGATTTTTTTTTTAAAGACATGAAGAATACCTACAATTATGGATGCAATTCTGGCCAATAGGAAGGAATTGGTTACTGAAGTAGAGGGGTGAAGTAGAAGTAGGTGGGAAGAAGAGACCTTTTAGGATGTAACTTATAGAATTTTGTGCTAGAGAATTTGAGGGAAGCTGGCTGTGGGGTCAGTTGAGTAGAGCCTTTGTAGGGTGAAAAGAATCCAGCCACAGACAGACCTAATTATTGCTCTAAACCTTCTCTCCACATGACTTTAATAAGAATTACCAATTTGCAAATTTACTATATTGATCACTGAAAATAACATGCTGAAATGATGGCTATCAGGAAAAGAACTAGGATTCAGAAAATGAATTGGTAATTAAGTTAATTGGTAATTTTCTTTTTTTTAACAAACAAAAAAACAAAACCAGTTTTGGATAATCTCATGCTGAATGCAGCTATTTTGGCTCTACCTCCAAATGAAGCTGGGGAAAAACAAAAAAACAAAAATTAGCAAGGGAGGAAAAAAAGGCTTAATGAAAAGGAGTTGATGAACCAAGTTATTGCTTAAAGACAAGTGGGATTCTGAATTTCTTTTGGTAGAAAACTTACAAAAAGAGAGAGTTCACAAAGAGTAGACTCAGAGAAGAGAGCAAAGGGAAGAAATCATTGGAGTAGTCAGTCAACAAACACTTATTAACCACCTACTATATGCCAGACAAAGTTCCCATTCTCAAAAAGCTTACAATCTATAAGAATATAAAATATATGCCACAAATTACAAATGTACAAAAGGGCAGGTATCATAGCATGTGTAGTTTTTATATTTAAAATATATTTGCATTCAGATTAGGATACTTCATACTAGTTCTTTCCTTATAGTACAGCATAACTCATATTGTGTTTCATGTCAACTTGACACTAAGCACTAAACATTTTTTTGTTTGTAATTAAAATATTTAGTTTATTCTATACATATACTAAAAGTTTGACAAGTAAAAATTGATTTGATTAGTTTATCAAATATTATAATAAATAGCTCTGTAAGAGAAAAATATCAAAAGTATATACTTTGTACACAGTATTTAACACCAGTAGTTGTTTCATTACATTTACTTCATTGCATCACATTTATTTTTATATGACTTCTGTTTTCCCTGATGTTTTGAAATATATGCTTTATGCACAACTATATTTAATGTCAGTAATAGAACTTTATATCAAATTTAAGGCATATAAAATTTTAATATTTTATTTTTAGGAATTGATGAAGCTTGTTAATGTCAGAGATGAAATATATTCTTGAATTTTCCACAATATAAAATTACCCATCTAATAATGATCATTTGTTCCCTCCCCAGAAAAATTCAATAGCATTTGATCTAAAATTTGCTGATTTTGCATGGTTATACTTGTAAATTGAATCTCTAGTAAGTCACCATGCTTCCCATCTCTCTCTCTCTGACTTTGTTAATTGAAATGTCAAAGAGAGAAAAGGAAGCCAGCAACAACTAGAGACAAGTAGGCACATTAAAAATAACATTAAGGGAAATCAATGTAATTTAAAGTTTTAGCACCCATCACACCATATGATTTGAAGGGGGGTGCATTTTTATCTGGCAGGAGGCATAAATGTAGAGCCAACATAGCAAAAGAAATAAATGTGGAACAAACATATGATAATAAATCTATTGATTTTTAAATTTTACAGATATTAAAACTCTCATTCACTATGCAAGAGGTCCTGAAAATTGCATTGCTACTCCATTTACTTCCAACATAACTCATTTCCTGCTGCTTTAAATCAAAGTCAGATTAGTTCTAGGGAGCACTTTGGTATGTATGTTAACTCTTTCAGGCCACTGAGATGCTATTAGATTCACTACCATAGATTTTCAAAATATGTCCTAATGGCTATGATATTATTGTCATTTTATACTTAATTTTGCAAGCTCAGTACTTAGAAATGATATTCCACTTGCCCTGAATTTGACCATAGTTGAAGCACATTCCCTGAGGCATGGAGGGGGCCTTGGTTTGGGTCATGTGTTTCAAAATGTCATTTCAGTAATAGGCATAGTAAACAAGAAAGAGATTAACATCCTTTCTCACTGAGCCCTCCCTCTTGCCTGCCTAGATTATACCAGATGTTTAAGGCTAGAGACAAAAAAAAAAGCCAGGAAGAAGCTGTTCCCCAACAGAATCAGTCAATGAACATTTATTAAGCGCCTGTTATGTACCAGACATTATGTTAATTGCTGGGGATCCAAAGAAAGGCATAAGACAGTCCTTACCCTACAGTCCAATGGGGATGAAAACACATAAGAAGACACTGAAAAAAATGGATGAGAAGGCAGAAATACCAGGTAAAAGGCCTAATAAAGTCCTGCAGCTGGGATGGGACATTATCTGAGAAGATGTGAGTTAACAGAGTTGATTTTATCTTGTAGAATGAGTTTCTGGAGATCACGAAATCCAGGAGGGCAGCCAGGTGGGGAACAGTGAAATGAATTTCCTCAGTGCCTTCCTTAAATGGTGGGACATCAGGAAGGATCTCTCCAATTTCTGACCTCTACCTTCTCCAATTGGAGTAAGGGACTGAGGGAGGGGCGCCAGGCACAGGGGTGCTATCAATTTATCTCTGCCTGACCAGGTACAGAAGAAAGAGCTGACCAGAAGTGAGTTCTTTCTCAGTGTCCAGCCAAGCTATGGAACCTTCCGGGTTCTTGGAAGGCTACTACCTAAGAACCTCTGGTCTTTATCATTTGCCTTCCCTCTGAGTCTTCCTAACCCACAGGCATACCCATCTGCCCTGTCACTATGCTCATAGGACCCCTGTGCCTTACTATCCTCCCTGCTGATGTACTCTAAGCCCCACTATAGATCCCCACCCACTCTAAGATGAAATCCTCAAATCACCCCCAATTAGACTGTGCACTCTTTTAGGGAAAGAACTATCACACATTTCTGTTTGCCTCAACAGCATTTAGCACAGTACCTGGCACATAGAAATGATTAACATTTTTCATTCATTTATTTATTGTCTTTAAAAAAAAAGTTTCATGTGTGCTTTAAACAGGACAAAACAATAAAATGTAGAGCACTTGCCTTTGAATCAGACAGAGCTGAGATGAAATGCTGGGCTCTCCTACTTACCCTCTGAGTCTCAATGTCCTCAGCAGGACCTGAAATAATGATTCTGATGCTTACCCTAGCTATCTCACAGGGTTGTTTGGAGGATGAAGTGAGATGACATCTACAAGGAGCACTTGGTGATGGTTAGGAGCTATATAAATGTGGTCTATTATTATTCTACCACAGAACTGTAACTCCTTAATAAAACAGATAACTATACTAACTCTAAAAGTTCTCCTGAGGGCCTAGACCAAAGGCTGAACTTGTCAGCATATATAGAACCCTGCCTTGTTCTAGGAAGCAACTCACACTTGACAGTCCTTTATCTATTCACACTGGGAAAGTGTGACTAACACAAGGACATAAGACAAAAAAAAAATCTCTATCTTGAGATCAGTTGTCAGACCCCAGTTATTTGTTGCCTCACAATTTGTTCTGAATACTGAGAAAACGTTACCTCATACCTACCTGGCTGAATCCAAACCTTGTGTGTATAGATAGATGCCACTATTATCTCTGCATTCCTTCCTGAATGGGATCCCTGGATACCCATTCTTCCCCAGACACACCAACCATCATATATGCTTTGGCCATTCTACTGCTTCTGCCTCTGGCCTAGCCTGGACCTCTGAATGCCAAACCTAACAGGCCTCTATAGACCCTAGTAACATATTTATGGCTTCTAACTTGGCATAACACCCATTAATTCTGATCTTGCCTATACCCTCAGGTCTTATGGTTAACTTACGGAGGCAGATAGGTGGCACAATGAATGGAGAGAGACTCTTGGGCCTCGAATAAGGAAGACCTGAGTTCAAATCTGGCCTCAGACTATCTGTGTGACCTTGGGCAAATTTTTTAACCTCTGTCTATCTCAGTATCCTAACCTGTAAAATGGGGGCAAAAATGACACCTATCGCTGAGGATTGTTGTACAGACCAAATGAGATAATGTTTGTAAAATGCTTAGCCTAGTACCTGGTACATGGTAGGCTCTACATAAATGCTATTATTTTTATTAACATAATTATTATGATCTATCAACAAGCATTTATTGAGTGCTTACCATGTGCACCAGGCACTGGGAGATACAAATAGAATGAATGAAACAAACCCTACTCCTAATGAGCTTTCAGTTTAATGGGTGAGACAAAAATTTTGTTTTGTTTGTTTTGCTTTCTATTTGTTTGTTTGTTTGTTTTACTGGAAGCTCTAGTTCTAATTTTATCTCTGCCTTTACAGAGACTGGGGCAAAATAATATCTGACCTTAAGGAGGTTATATTCTATTAGAAAGTACTGTGCCATGCAGAAATAAATAAAGTAATACATGGTAGAGTGTAATGGAGGCAAAAGAGTCATTGAAACAAAGTACTTGATCAACGAAAGTTCCATGAAAGTTTTTGTACTTGAAAAATCCTTAAAAAAAAAAAAAAGGATTTTGCCTGGCAGAGAAAAATAGAGATTTCATTCTAGGCCCAGAGGCAGGAGATGGCTTGTCTAGTTCAGGAATGAATGAATGAATAAAAAAATCATTTAGTAAGCACTTAATATGTACCAGTCACTAGAAATAAAAATTGAAGAGACAATTCATGACCTCAAGGAGTTTAAATCTAAAGAAGGAGATAGTAAACATGGGGAGCAGTGGCCAGAAAGAGTTTTACCTTGAGGAACCATAGGGTTAATCAATTGACCCATAATCAAATGACTGTGGTCAGTTGTCATCCCCTTTCCAGAAGTAATGATACTACTGATTTAATTACTGCATCCACAGTAAGAGGAAGAAATCAGGGAAGCTGGGGGTGGGATTGCCTGGCAGATAATACAGCAGGACATATTCCAAGACGGCCCACAGGGATGGCTAGATAAATAAGATGTGAAGCATGATCTGGTCCAGGCTAGTTGTTGTAGGCTAAGAAAGTTTGTCTTAAATCAACCTCCTATCAAGACAGGTCAATACAAGCGTAGGAGTTCTACAAGTGAATGTACATATTGATTTCCTCAATGACTGAGGATACAGTTGCCAGAGGTCTGGCTAACAGAATGATATTCCAGATGGGGAGATATGACTCAGCAGTAGAAGAAATTGTGTGATATATGAAGCATGGTTCTGTCTGTGGCCACTTTAGATAGTGGTTTTGGAAAGTGATGATCCCAGCTCGGTTGGCAAGAGGAATATACAAAGGAGGAAAATATGAAATGATTCAGGGAAGTTAGATTTTACCCAGTTGGTAGATGGTATTATATCTGAGGCTAAGGAGTCTGCATTTTATGTTGCTGAGACTCACTAAAGTTTTTGAGCAGGTGAGTCATAATGGTCCACCCGGGGCAGTAGGATTGTTTGTTTTTTTTTAATTGTATAAAAGACATCTTGGAGAGAGACGAGAAGGTAAGCAGGGAAATTAGTTAGAAGACAATAGCAATAGTTCTTCAGGAAAGAGATGAAGAGGGCCTGAATTTAGGTATTGGTACCATGGTTGGAGACAAGGGAATGGATTCAAGAGATGTTGTAGAAATAGAATTGAGAGAATTCAGACGTTGATTGGATGTGATAGGTAAAAAAGACAAGGAGGAGTCAAAGCTAACTCCAGTTTCCACACTGGATAACTAAGGGGAGTGGATAAAATAGAGAACTGTGGAGTCATGCTAAGTTGTTTTGGGAAGATGATGAGCTTAGCCAGGGGTATGTTGAATTTGAATTGTCAACAGTACATCTAAACAAATCTGTCCAGCAGGCATTTGAAGATACAAGATTGGAGTTCAGAGGAGGTATTGAAGGCTCAATATATAGATCTGAAAGTCATTTTCATATACTTTCAACAAGGAATGTTGAAAGGAGTAGTTACTCATTTGGATACTCAACTTGGGTAAATATGATTTGTTTTGCCTTCAATTCTTTTGCTACTCTTTGATGTCACAGGTATGATTGAACAGTTATTTCAGTGTTTCATGAAGGGGCATTATTAACATAGTTAAAATAAGTCTTCGGAATATACCACCAAAAATCTCACTGAAGTAACTTTTTAAATAGGAAAGTAGTATAGCAGAGACTTTCTCTGCTCCTGTACCCCCTAAATCCATCCCCTTTAGAATTGAGATAAATTATTTTATTGTAAAAAAGGAAAATAAAACATATTCCTTATTCCTTATATTATTAGTGTTAGTATTCTAAACAAAACTCTCCCTGCCCCCTTTTATTTCCTGTTGTCTCAGGGGATATAATGGAGGTGCAATATTTGGCAGTTCTATCATGTTGCAAAAATATTCAGGATATACTATTTCTGTACTCCTTCTGAAAAAAATAACAATGTAGAATTATGCTAATATTAACCTAAAAATTATGCAATTTCAATGACTTGATTCAGCACAATTAGCCTCTTAGAAAAATATACAAAACTTCATGGTACCATAAATAATTCTGTATTAGTGAACCTATTGTTAACTTTAAAATTTAGGGCCATCCCAACAAATTAAAGAATGTGAACATCCTAAAATTATATCATTTGAATTTTTTAAAAAATGAAATAAAGCTAACCTACTTTCTGAGGACTAGTTATCTTCATGGTTACACTTTTGAAAATTTACATATTGTTAAGTATTGATTCATACTTAATTTACATATCATCTGGCATATGGCCCAAATGATAGTGATATAATTTCAGAAACTACTAACTCCAGATCTTCTAATCATTACTTTGTTGTCCGTGTGCCATATTTTACACATAGAATTTCTTTCTTTTCACCCAGATGCAAAGTAGAATAGGTTTATATTCAGAAACATGATGTAATAAAATCGAAGTATATACACTAGAAATATGTTTTTTCAGTAAAGATTGGGAAATATATTTCTAGCAGCTCACTCCCTCAACTACAAATGGATTGTTATTGTTCTTAGGTAAATCAATTCTGCCTATAGTAAAAGAAAGGTGTTCTTAATCAGTGTTTCTTTGACCTCAAACTGGGAAGAATCTCAGGGTTTATGTAGAGTCAACCCTCTCCCTTAATAGATGTGGAAACTGAGGAGCAGTTATAAAACAACTTGCCCAAATTTACCCACAGTGATTGCTGCTGCAGGGATTTGAACTCAGGGCCCATAATTCTAAACTCACTTGACAATTTTAGCATTTTAGCATTAACACTGTACCGTATTTTCTTCTAGAATCACATTGTTCTTGAAGTGAAGATGCAATACAGTGGCTCCAAATTAGGAGTTCTTAATTTTGAGTCCATAAACTTTTTTTAAAGCATTTTGATAAAGAATTTGTTTCCTTTGTAACCCTATGCATTTTTGTGCATTTAAAAACTTTTTGTGCATTCAAAAACTTTTTAAAAACATAGGATTCAACAGATTATCAAAGGGGTCAATTACACAAGAAAGTTTAACTACTCTTCCACATTATAGGAATAAAACCTAAATCTTTCTACTACTACTAACAATAAAAAGAAATCAAACTTAAAAAATCACATCATTTTTAAAATGATTAAATAATTTGCAAACCAAATATTTCATATTTTCCAATCAAATATTATAATATTAAGTACATGGAACCAAATTCCAAATCGTAAGAATGTGAACTAAAAAGTTTCCACATCAGTGAGAAAAGCCCTGCATTTGGAGTATAGGGTCTTGGGCTGAAATCTCAGGTCCGGCACTTACTACTTGTGTGACTCTGGGTGAATTGTTGGGCTTTCTGGACCACAGCTTCTTCTTTTGTAAAATAAGGGGATTGGTCTAGATCAGTGGTGTCAAACTCAAATAGAAACAGGGGCCACTAAACCAATACATAAGGATCTCTGCCAGCCACGCATTGACTTTGAAAACCATTTTTTATTTGTTTGTTATTTTTATTATATATTTATATATTATATTAGTTAATACATTTAATAATAATATAATGTATAATATAATTATAATATAATCACATAATATATATAATATAATGCCATTTTATCATTATATTAATAATATATTAAATATATTATGACATATTTACTATATTATAATAAAACCATTTGTCAAATGATTCCTAATTATATTTTAGTCTAGTTGGGGCCACACTGAGAAGTGTTGTGGGCCACATGTAGTTTATGGGCAGCACATCTGACATGGTCTTGATGATTGCTAAGGTTCCCTTAACATCTCTAAGCAGAGATTCCCAGATGTATATTTCCAGCGCTAGTGCTTTTCCTGAGCACCAGCCCTCACATCACCAGCTTTCTCTTGGACAGCTAGAACTGGATGTCCCATATATATCTCCAACTCAACACGAGAAAAACATAAGTCATTATCTGTCCTCCAGAACCCTTCCCTCTTCCTAAATTCCCTATTGTTAATGAAGGCACCATGATACTCCCAGTTACAAGCTCCTAGGCACAAACTGAGGGTCATCAACTCATCCTCAACTTCTCTAACTTACTTAACATAATACAATCTGCTGCCAAATCTTGTTGTTTCTACCTTCATGATATCTCTCAGATATGTTTTCTTCTCTCCATTTTCATGTCTACCACCCTAGAACAGGCCTTCATCACCTCTCCTATGGATTGCTGCAATAGCCTATGAATTGATCTACTTGCCTCAAATCTCCAATCCCACTCCAATCCCACCTCCATTCAGCTGCCAAGGGGATCTTTTTGGAGTGTAGGTTGATGATGTAAGCCCTTTACTCAATAAACTCCAGAGGCTCCTTCCTCATTAACTCCAGAATCAATTATAAAATGCTCTGTTTGCTTTTAAAACCCTTCACAACTGGCCCAGTTCTTCTTATCCCTATTCTCCTCCATATACATCTAGGTCCTAATCAATAATCAAAATAACGAATCCCCTGAACTTGGCATATTCATCTAATTTGCACTTCTTAGTTCCTTGGGCTGGAACAAATAACCATATTTTACATAATTATAACTTCGAGTGATGCAAATTTGAATATATGCTACCACTTCTCAGCACTAATCAGGACCAATAATTATGACTCAGTGAAACTGGACTTCTTGGTGTCCTTCACAATGGACTCTTTCTTGACTCCATGCCTTCTCACCGGTTATCCTCTAACCTTGGAATATTCTCTCTTCTCTTCTCTACTTATTGACTCCCTTTAAGACTCACCTTAAATTCCTGCTTCTGCATGAGGCCTTTCCTGGATATCAGCTACCTCCCACTTATCCAATTGCTAGGGCCTTCCCTCTGAGATTATCTTTCAGTTAGAATGTATGCATATATACACATGTATCTATGAATTTCCAATTAAGCAAATGATTGTGAAATACCTAATATGTGATGTTGAGTACATCATTCAAACTGTTTGAGTCTCAGTTTCTTCAGCTATAGAATGTGTATAATGATACACTACCCTACTTTATAGAATTATATCAAATGATAATGTTTATAGATATAAGTGATATATAAATGTGAATTATTATTACTTGGCCAACAATATATTTCTCAGAAATGATTCTGACCACAGCACAGATCAGCTCTTAGACCTCATTAGATATTCTTTTTCCTTTGATCAGTCCCTTAAACAACCCAGTAGGCTTTTTGTTTTGTCATGTTTGAAATATATTTCAACAAAGATTTATTCAACAGCAAGAATCATCAAAGCATTACATAATGGTTAGAAAGTAGATAATTGATAATTATTATAGGTTTTCAAAAATAGATGAGATAGTAATAATGCCTATATGAAATGTAATGAGAATGAGCATGTAACAATTGACTTTTTACTTAGCATTCTCTATATAGTGAAACTGCAAATAAGGAAATCCTCTCAATCAATGCAAGTTGAAACCTTCTTGATAGTTTCTAATGTTAGAGAGATACCTAGAGCCCTCAGAGGTTGTCACCTGTACAGTGTCATATAGGCACTATGTATCACTTGAATGCAAGAAATTCTTCCAGGAGTTGGAGCCTTATGGTAAGAGCAATATCCTAACTCCTTCTCCCACATGTTAGGCAATTTTTTTTCCTGAAAAGATATGAAAACTATCATTAAGACTTGATGGCTCAAGTATTAAGGCCTGTTGATATCACTTCCTTGTCATCTGAATATAAAAATTCCATGAGGAATTCCACGTGGGTTCTGATGCTTGGCTAGTGGACCACAATGGAGAACTCAGGCAAAGGAGCTTCACTTAACAGAATCAACTTGAGGTTTCCTCAGCACATATCCTTGTTGAATATCCTTTTGCTATGGCTAAGCAAATTTCCTTTTCTTAACTTCTGAATGACCCAGAAGTTGTTATTTTATTAATTATATTTATTATTTTATTATTTATTATTAAGTTAACTCATCAGTCCCAGGTCAGGACTGTTCTCTATTTACTCTACTATGATGACTCTCTCTAAATTATAATTAACATGTTCATGTATGTATGCATGCATATACACATACAGTACAGATAAATCTACATATATGTATATTTTAAATTGTTATTTTTCTCTGCAGTTTCACAAATGGGCTTCATCAAAACACATTTGAAAGGTTGAAAACCAAAAGTTTAGACTAGTGTATATAGGTGACTGCTATAATAGCCAATAAACTCTAAAAATTACCCAGAAGGAGGAAAATTGTTTCTATTTCAAAAGTGTAAATTGGTTTTGGTGCAGAAATAAAGAATTAATACTTCATAAACTGACCCAATAGAGAAGTGCTAAGTGGGGTCAACCAAGAAGTCCTGCTAAAATAGCAGCAGAGAAACATCTTTTTAGAAACTGCAAGAAGATACAGTCTAAAGCATTTGAAGATTTAAGTAAACGTAATTTTTTAAAGGGCATGAAGTATAATGAACTACTCAGAAGAGAGTTGGAGTCATAAGTCAGGTGGAAAATATTCAAAGTACTTCTTGACAAAACTCAATTAAGTATTAAATATAAGACAAGTTCCAAACCAAAATAACTGCTTAGTACTGAATATGTGCTCAATAAAGTGTATTTATTGAATGAATGCGTGCCTAAATGAATCAATAAACAAAATATATGTTGGGTATCTAGTCTTGACATGAAAAATAGGTGAGCTGTGTGAATGATATAATTAGAGATATAAAAGAGGGAAACATAATATGCTTCCTTGATAAAGAAAATATAATAAAGGACACAGACACACTGGGAGAACTCCTTTTCATTGAACACACTTTGGTATTTATCACAGATGGAAAAAATAGAGGCATTGTGGCAAGGTCACCTTGGAGTCAGGAAGAACTGAATTCAAATACAGTCTCTCACTTATACTAGCTATGTGACTCTGGGTGAGTGATTTAGATTCTCAGTGCCTTAGGTCACTCTATAAGACTGTAAGTTACAGAGCAGGTGCATTGATAGAAGGAGTTTACTCTTTGGAAGTCCCCTATGGTAATGGATTCATAAGGCTGGTTTAAAAAAAATAGTGGAAAATAGATATCTCTGTAACTGAGAATAGCCACACTGATCCACCATTCAGATAGTTATAATTATTTAGTTTGTCTGAATACGTTGTTAAGCTCTTAGCATTGCACCTGGCACATAGAAAGCACTATATAAATGCTCATTCCCTTCATTGCTACCCTCCTCTTTCATTTCTTGGATGCCCATTTCAGTGTGGGATTCTCCAGAGATAGAGCCATTTCTGTGGCTTCACCTCCAAATGCCTTCACCTCCAAAATCATTGAACTAAAATCAAACAAACTCTAGTCACTCTTATATGCTGTATGTACTTTTTATTATACTTGACTTATCAAGAGTCACTACCTCATGAATAAATATAAAAAAATCAGCCCCCATGATATTTCACTTGTCTTATTAAAACACGAGAGCGTAACGGAAAATGTTCACTGCACAAAACTACCATATTCATTAGAAAACCTCTATCATATATTTGAAGGCACATGTCTGATCCTGTAGGGATTATTATATGATTTAATTAATGCAGAATCTTTCTATCTTTGTAGATGTCTCATCTGGAGTAAGATCAGCTGTAACACATGCTGTACTCACGAGCAAATAAATATAGCTTTGTCTTTGTATAGAAATAAGATTGGATAGTTGCAAATAGAAGACAAACATACTAAGGAGAAAAGCATCATCTCCCCCCAAAAAACAACAATAACAACAACAAAAAAAACCCAAAAAACACAAAAGTAAAAACAAAACACAAGGGATTTTTACATGATTTTTTTCCACTAAGCTGACTTGGGACAGGTCCAGCCGAAAATAATTGGTGCAGTTGTGTAGGATTGGAATATATTGATGTTGCTGAAGTGGGAAATGGGAAGGGCAGAGCAAGGTAAGCCCACAGTTTCCTTCATGCTTCTGATGGTGCTTTTGGTGATACCTCTAGAGATGGTAGTTGCTTACTGTGAGACACCACAAATCCTGGCATATTAGTGAGTAAACTGCCTGCATTAACAAAGGACAGACCAATGAGATTATGCTTTGGGTTCTTGAGAACGGTATCTTGATACTTGTAGTGGTACAAGTTTATCCCACTGGCTGTTTTGTCCCTGGCCCTGCCCTTCTAGTCTGGTAATTGAAACCTCCTTTTCCTCCAAGTTCTACAAGGGAATTTACTCAGAATTCAGTTTGCCTTCAAAACTGCCTGAAGGGATTGGAATTTTTGAGGCTGAAAGAGGTTTTCCCTTCACTAGAAAAGGACAAATCAGAAAAATGAGTTGTTCTCTACCCTTGCTGAGATTGGATGCCTTTGTATAACTAATTGTCATCATTACCCAGTTGCTTCAGGGGAGGCCTAATGAAAGAAGTCCCCTACTAGCTTTAAGAAAGAAATATTTATGTGTGGAGGGGGAAAGAACTATTTGGTTTTGAATGGATTTTTGAAATGACAATGTAGCCAAACAAACAATTCCCCATCCTATAATTACATATGTGCAAAACCATATACATACATACATATATATATATATATATATATATATATATTCTTTTTCTAAGCCTATTGGTATGGGGCACTCTCCTTGCTGGTAAAGATGAAGGTCCTGCCTTTTGTGAGGGGCAGGGCTGATTTGGTGAGAGCTAAGAGCTTCATTTCCCGGTTAGTTCATCTTTGGGACTCTCCAGGTGTGAATCTCCCTCAATTATAGAATCTAGTCTGCTTCCAGAGAGAAGGTGGAAGAGGGAAACCCTACTTCAGGTGCTAAAGGAAAAACAAGAGAGGATCTAGCTTTCTCGATCATGTTGCTATTCTCACCCTGATACTCTAGAGATTTTGGGGGAGTGTTTCCCTTGGATGAACAAGGACAAGCCTCACCATCATATGTGGACCTTTTTCTATACATGGGGGTCACCACTTTATCACTAAGCAAATCAATGAATATACACACACAGGAAGAGAGAGATAGAAAGATAGATAATTAGATAGATAGACAGACAGATAAAGGGACAAATCATTTATTAAGCATTGCTCTAGGTGCCGGGAATACAAATACAAGCAAAAAGAAAAACAGTTCCTGCCTTCAAGGAGCTTACCTTCCAATGGGGGAAGTTAAAAAAGGGAGGGGGGGCCTAACAGTGAGAGAATGCAAACCAAGGAAGATCCTTGAATTTTTATGATCATCTAGCAGCTATGGTAAAGGAACTATTGGAGTTTGTTGTTTTTTTTTTTAAAGAGACCAACTAGAATTTTGCCACAAGGATTTTGTTGCATTTATTTGACGCAAGCCATTGGAGGAGGCACTTAAAAAGACAAGACTCAATTCTTCTCTGGAACCTAGAAACACTGAAATTGGGAATACGGGCAAATGTGCCAATTGTGACCACATTTAATTAGCTAGTGGTAGGCAGGGGTGCTACGTCAGTTTGAAAAGCTTTTACCCTTTATTCCAACTACGAATTGTAAATTAACTTCCTCTCTGCCTGGAGTTTCCAGGGAGGGAGCCCTACAGAGTGTTGAGGTCAGGCCCTGTGTATACCTCCCCTTCCCAGGCACTGTCCTAGAGGAGTGTCTGACTTTGTTGCTTTTTCTGTTGTTGTGGTTTTTTTTCCCCTGAGCATAAGTGGGTAATACCGAGTTAGAGACTATGATTTCGTGATGTCAGGAGGTCCTGGGTTCTTCAATGCGGACCGATAATTCCCTGCTTTGGAGACAATCATTGGCAGAAAATACAATGCCCAGACAAAACACTTTGGAGTTGCCTGGGTAACTCCATAGTCAGGTTTTTTGTTTGTTTGTTTGTTTGGGGGGGCTAGGCAATGAGATTAAGTGACTTGACCAGGGTCACACAGCTAGTAAGTGTCAAGTGTTTGAAGCCCGATTAGGGCCGGTCCTCTATGCACTGCACCACGTACCTGCCGCAATATGTTAGTTTTTTAATCTCATACTATGGTAGATCAGGTAACCCTAGCAGAGGAAGACAGAATCAGGCCCTAACAGTGGCAGCACCCATACAGTTCTTTCCAAGTACAGGAAGGCAATGACAACAGAGCCCCACAATAACCTTGCATGGGGTAAGGGTTAGGATTGCCATAGAAGGGCAGTCATGCTCCAGCCTTGACAGGGCAGTAGCTCTTAGGTCTCTGTCTTAGTATACTGCAGAACAGTTTGGTTTCTAGTAATGCAGTTGTTCAGCCCCAATCCAGGGATGCCAGAAGTCTGCCCTAGCTGACAGGGAATGGGCACAGATATGGGGCCTGGCAATAGTAGCCAGTAAACTTTGGGCAGAGATCTGATACTCATTAGTGGTGGATGGCAGAGCAGGTCACAGTGACATTGGCAAAAGAGTGGACACTAGCATGTACAATGGCAAAAGGCACGCCCACTGTAACCCCATCGTTTATTATGATCTAAAACTGAGTGGCCCCTCTATACTGCCACCAATACAACATCCAGTCATCATGGTATATTTCCTTTCCAGGGAGGGTTTCAAGTACCAAGGGATGAAGTTGTTGGGAAAGGGTTTGCTTCTGGAAATCAGGGGGAGGTAAAAATGTCTATCCTGCTCCAATAGAAGAAGGGGAGGCAGTCACTTATGGAGTGAAGTTTTCATATTTCACCTTCCCTAGTGGGCTCCCCAGGTGTTGGGGTATGGGATAGGAAGTCCTAGTTTTTATACCACTAGATAGATAGATGGTGGTAAATGGTAATTCTCCCTGAGCTCAGATGACAACTGGTGATTATGAGAAAAGTATATCCATCTTTGCCAAAGCCATGTTTTCCTAATCCTATTACTGTTTATTCTCACTGGGAAGCCAACTGTGAATTGAGAAGATTTAGAATTAACTTTCACATGGACCCATTCTTTAAATCCAGGACTCAGTCCTTTTTGGGAGACTCTCAGATTCTGTTGTACCTTCAGGGAGCTATTTATTTGTTTTCTTTTTTTGTGCAGGCAGCATACTGACTTAGAAAGTCACAAATTAATGTTACATTGTTTTGTATTTTTAATTTAGTTTGTTAAATATTTCCCAATTACATTTTAATCTAGTCTGGCCTAACCTGAGAGTCCCTTGCAGCATACAGACTATGAGTTTGACATAAAAGATCTTACCACCAAGATGTGTAGTATGTACTAGGAGCTAAATTCTTCCTTAAAAATTGGTGAAATGACCTTGAGACTTGGTTGACTCAGAGCACTGAGCAGCTCAGGTGCTGACTGTTGTCAACCTTCCTCTTCACTTCTGAACAAAATAGCCACAGGGGCTCCAAGAACTCTATCTGATACTTCACTGGTAGAAAATCATGGGTCACTTAGGCAAAGGGATTTCACTCAGCTCAATCAATTGGAAGTATCTTCAATGCCTAACCTTCTTGAGTATCTTCCTGCTATGGCTAAGTAAATCTTCTTTTGTTATCTATTCAATGACTTTCAAATGTGTCATTTTGTTAAGACTCAGCCCAGATAACCCAATCACTATACTGGAACCTCTCAAAAGGAAGGAGCATCTCTAGAATAAATCAGAGATTATCCCCCCCACCTCCAATACATAAAGGGAAGCCATCTACAGAGCTATTATACCACTTCTCCAGTCTTGGGAATTATCCTCTTAATCTGGATGCAGTTGTGGAGGCATTCAGTATCCCAGGGCAGTTAGGTGGTACAGTGGATAGAGTGCTTGGCCTGAAGTCAGAAAGACTCATCTTTGTGAGTTCAAATCTGTCCTCAGATAGCGTACTAGCTGTGTGACCCTGGGCAAGTCACTTGACCCTGTTTACCTCAGTTTCCTCATCTGTAAAATGAGCTGGAGAAGGAAATGGCAAACCACTCTAGTATCTTTGCCAAGAAAACCCTAAATGGAATCACAAAGATTAGGATACTACTCAACAATAAACAGTATTCCACTCCTGACTCCAGCTAACTGCAACAACATCCTTTAATGAACTTCTTTTAGACTGAGAAGTCTAGTGGGCCAATTTTCTTTTTCCCTTTTTAATGTGGGTAATGAGTTACCACTTATTTGGAGAGGCATTTATTACCAAATGAAGTAACTTAGTAAGTGGAAGAAAATGATCATTTCCCTCAGCTCTCAGACTGGTTGCTGTAGTGAGTGGACCTAATTTGCTATGTCATTTCACAACTCATAGCTCTTAATGCACATGAGCAAAAAATGAACAAACAAACAAAAAACTACTTTAATGATACCTTTAGCTTAGAGGTGTCAATCACCAGGACCTCAGGCTGCCTATAGCACTCTTGACTATGGCCCATACTAGATTACCATGTGATTGGGAATTAGTGAACAAAATAAATAACAATAGAACTAGGTAATGTTATTATGTGGTTTTCTAAGTCACTATGCAGTGAAGGAAACCTTATACACGGCATAGTGATCCCAGTTTATATTGCAGTCTGACACCATGTTTTAGCTTATGCAGAAGATGTAGAAGTAGAGAAATTCTATGAAGGCATCCACAAGATCCCTAAAAGCAAATCAACATAAACGTGGCTACAAAATGAATTCAAAAAATAGTAGATGTAAATGAGAACAGAAAAAAAAAGAATACAATTATTATAGCTCTAAAATGACAATCATATAAGCTATTGATCTTGGAAAATAAGAAATGAATAAAGGTAAAGATACTGACTTGGATGATCACCATTTATTCTAACTGTTTAACCCATTAAAGCAGTTTTTATAATTAGGAAACTTAAAAAATTCAGAAACTATACCAGTTTGTCAAGAGACCCATAGCAAAGTGCCCAACCAATCTGGAGCATAAATTCATTTTCAAAACATTACAAAGGAGGATTAGGAAAAATGTTATGCAATATTAACACATCAAAATAAAAACTAATGAATGAACAGTTGAGGGGAAAATAAGATTACAGAAAGCTTGGTGAAAGGCTCAACCCTGCTCCATAATTCCAAGAGCATTTATAGCTGTAAGTAGAAAGGCAACAAACAGATGGAAAACAAAATAGATTTTCCAGTTTTTCTATACTAATCTAGCTCTTTCATCAGTGCTATAGTACCACATTTAGACTTTATACCTAGATGTTTATCACGACATAAGTCAATGAGCATTTATTAAGTATTTATAAGGTGGTAGGAATGGTGTTAAGTGCTGAGGATACAGAGAAAGACAAAAACAATCCGTGTTCTCAAGAGTTCACATTCTAATGGGGAAGACAATAAGCAAACAATTACTACATACAAAATATATACAGGATAAACTGGAAGCAATCTTAGAAGGCAGGCACTGTTATTAAGGGTAACCAGAAAAGACCTATTGTAGAAAGTAAGATTTCAATTAGGATATGAAGGAAGCCAGGAAAGGCAGGAGGCAAAGCTGAGGAAAGTTGGAGGCAGGAGAAATAGGACATGTACTCAGATAAGATTGAATGTGATAGGTAGGACCAAAGAATCCAAAAGGAGCCTAGGAAAATTTGAATAGGGAGAAAACACTTCATCTGATGAGAACAATTCACTGACATTCCTGGAAACATCAATTCTAGACTAAAAATGTTCATTCCATAACTGACACCATCTAGCCACAGGTACCTCGTTTTTAATGACAAAATTTCTAATTATTTCCAGTGAGACTGATTCTTCTAGGTGGTCTAGCTAATGTTGTTCTATATGTACCATGTTCCTCTTAGATTAAGAAAGCTTCTTAAGTCAGTCACAGCTGAGCGGCATTTAATGAGTCATGAAGTACTTCACCTCATACTTCAGAAGTATCTTTCTTATTTCTGATAATAGCAATAACAGCACCAAAATAATAACAAACATTATATTCCTGTAAACTTTTTCTAGAGGGTTTAGAGTACTTTTAGATTTTTTTGTTGTTGTTGTTTAAGTATTTTTCATTGCAAATATCTCTGTGGGGGTGATATACAAGTGGAATTTTTAATGTTTGAAAATAAATTATTTACAAAAAATCCACTATCTCTTTATAATCCAATTAACTATTTCCCTTTTCATTATGATTTTTTTCAAATTTATGCATATTATAGAAACATTATATACAACAACTGTGAAACTTTATTCCTCTCCTTTTTTAGTGACTCTGTTTAATTTTCTTTGAATATCCCTTAGTCAGACTTTCTTTTTCTCTCTTAAAGATACCAGGTTCATGTTTTGTCTCCTATTTTTGCCTGCATGATTTTTGATCCCCATGGGCAAAAAGAAAGTATACTAAATTAAATCCTTTCTAGTAAAATACTCCTGTCTTTAGTCTAGTTCTCTCCTCCCTAATCTTTTCTTTTCTTTTCATCACTTAAAAAAAATTACCACCGGACATCAAAGAGGAGAGTGGAACATTTTATTCCCTTACTCATGGATAAAAATTGCCATGCCTAGCATTGTGCCTTACACATAGTAGATACTTAATGAATCCTTTTTGATGGTTTTGTTGATGGGTATGAGCAAGCTGCTCACAGAGAAGCTGAGGAATAAGCCTTTGAAAAGAACAGACCATAGTAAACATTATAGAATTGTAGAAAATAAAGATGGAGAGGTGGAGAACTGAACTTGGGTTTAGCAAAGTCCTAGATATTTAATAGGTACTTAGTAATAAAATATTGGGGAAACAACCTAAATCCAACAAATCCCCTGAACCCCAAGTAAGAACTGTATGTGGAGAGTTATAATTTGGATGTTTGGATTTGGAGAAAAAAGAAGAGAAAGGTATAGATCACAAGGCCAGAATCATACCCAGCAGCAGTCTTAATAAAATAAAAGATTGAGCTTCTAGTTTTGAGTTTTGAGGAAAGCTTTAATTGACAAGATATATTTTCTTTACCTCATCTTTTTTTTTCTTTTTTAGAAATTTATCTTTTATTTATTACCCATTAGACTTAACCCTTGATCTTTGGCATTTCTCTATAGTCTTTTAACGTTCCTGACATTATTTTTCCTTGCTCAAATCTGCACCCATATTCATAGCTTACTATATGCTATTCTTCTCCACTGCCTCTGGACTTTTATTGTCTCCTAGGCCACTGGAAAAATTGGAATGACTATTCACTGCCTATCTTTGTTGACTACTAGGTATCCTCACTTTTTTCCAAGGGCATGGTTTTCCAGAATCCAGACTCACAGTAATATATACCTCGAATATATCATCTATAAAACAGAACATGGTATAGTAGTAGAGAGAGTATTTTGGCTTTGAAGTCAGAGAGATGTGATTTCAAGTCCCATTGCTAATATATACTAGCTGTGTGATCCTCACAATTCTCCAGCCTCTAAGGACATAAGTTGCAGAAAAGTTACTGCCCTGCATGGCTAGAAGGATTTTACTCATCTGGTAACTCTCTATATCAATCTCTATTTCTATCCCTATCTTTTAAGGTATATAATAATAGGCAATCACCTTATCACTAAGGGCAAGGTCATGGTATCATAGACAATAATATTACTTCCACATTACCTTCATTCAAATATTTGCTCACATAGAGAGTGTCCATTTACTATTTCAATAATATCCTCCCTTCTTCACAATTATCTTTTCCTAGCATTCTCTCCTGTTGATTTATGCCCCTCTTTTCTCTTCAGTGGAGAAAATAACAAATTACAGAAGTCTATCAGACATCCTTCCCCCCTACCCCAACCCTAGTCTCTCCTCTTCCTTTTGACATTATACTATTTTTTTTCTCTCTTCTCTAACATCATTCACAAGAGAGTTCTTCTTCTCCATCACCCACTTTTGAAACATGAATGCAAATTTAAATGTCTCAAGGGTTAGCTCAGGAGCCACTTTTTCCATGAAGCTTTCTCTGATCTCACTGCTATCCAGAAATTTACTGAATCTTTTACGTTTCTGTTTTACTCCTCCAATGCAACTAATCATATTCTTACCTAAGTGACTATGAAAATATCAGCACCA
Source organism: Vombatus ursinus (assembly GCF_900497805.2). Lineage (NCBI taxonomy): Eukaryota > Metazoa > Chordata > Mammalia > Diprotodontia > Vombatidae > Vombatus > Vombatus ursinus. Next base: position 1,617,123 of record NW_020944605.1, read on the forward strand.
TCAGCAGAAATAAAGAAGTTAGGATAATAATCAAGGGTTGCAGAAATTTTATTTTGGAACTTGTTGATTATAGGGTAGAAATAATCAGTGGATACTTGGAACCTTGACATTGGCACTCAAAGAGCAGGTGCTATATATTTCTTTAAGAGGAGAAATTTGTTTTGGAGATATCTTTAAGAATCAGCTTCAAAGAGGTAATAATGAAAGCCATGAAATTGGGTGAGATCAGCAGTTGAGACCAAAAAGTCCCACATTTAAGGATGGGCGAAAAAATAGGAATAGATGAAGAGACAGACCCAAGAGTAGAAACAGGTGGCAATAGTATTATAAGGGCCACAGGACGGAAGCTTATCAGGAAGTATAAAATGCTATAGAAAGGTGTAAATAGATGACTAAATGCTAATAACTGAATTTGATTTGAAAGTTGGGCTTTCAGTTAGAGCTGTGATAATCAAGCTTAGATGGCAATAGGAACTACTAAATCATACACAAGAATCCTTGCCTTTTGACTTAGTTTTAAAATGTAGTATTATCTATGTTTTGTTGTATTTTTATTTATTTTGTTAAATATCTCCCAATTACATTTCAATCTAGTTTGGGCTGTACTTGATAGTGTTGTGGGCCACATGGACCCCAATGACAACTTGTTTAACACTCTACAGTAGAATATTAAATAAGAAAACTGGATTTCAAGGGACTAAGGCATAAGAGGGTGTTAAGGATGTGAGAGTAGGGAATTTAGATTAGTCTTCTTTGGTGATGGAGTGTAACAGCGATGAAAGCATGACCCTCTTTGTTGGTTTGGGAAGCACCCCTTTATATCCTTCTAATCTAAGGATCCATTAACCTCACACCTGAGCCTGCCTTCCCTCACCAATATTACTACACAGGGTTGAGTTGAAAATCCACACTGGATGGCTTTGCCTTTTCCCAACCTCCATCAATCATGCACACACACTGAATTTGCTCTAGCTACTCTAGTATTCACATTTAAAAATTTACTTTACTTCACCAGCATCACTGCCATCATGCCTTGAAATACTTGAGGTATTACAACTATCAGTTCTTAGGATGAATTGCATAGGATAAAGTTCATAACCGTAAATAGTACTTATTCTCCAAAGAGCTTTTTTTGATACTATTATCCCCAGGCACTAGAGATTGAGGGACAGAATGTCTTATGGAAGTCATGTAATCAACTAATGAGCCAAAAATAAACTAGGTTTCTCCTGTTTTTTTTTTCATTCATACAACCATATATCCAATAGTTATTGAGCAACAACTGTGTATCAGACACTTCAAAGACACCCAAAGATAAAGGAGATCATTCCTGCCCTTGAAGAGATTATAACTCAGAAAACTTCAATCAAGGATTAATTCTTTAGCTCACTGCTTCCTTCTTCCTTTGTGGGCTCAAATCATACCTTCTACTTGTTGCCAGCAGGTGCTGCTACATAGACCATAGTGTGGTTGAGTTGGGGTTTACCAGTCCTAACAGAAAGGAAGTAGGTTGAATCTCTAGTTGCACTTCTCTTTATACTTAGGCGTACTTTGAGTGAAGCCTTTGGGTGAAGGCCATACCTTTCTCTTAACCTCTTTTACTCAGGTTGGGAAAAACGCAAGTTCTTGCCCATGGCAGAAGAGACCCAAAAAAAAGACAAAAGAGATAAGCATTATGAAAGAAAGAAAGAAAGAAAGAAAGAAAGAAAGAAAGAAAGAAAGAAAGAAAGAAAGAAAGAAAGAAAGAAAGAAAGAAAGAAAGAAAGAAAAGAAGAAAGAAAGAAAGAAAGAAAGAAAGGAAGGAAGGAAGAAAGAAAGAAAGAAAAGAGAAATACAGAAAGAAGAAAGAAAAGAAAGAAAAGAAAGAAAGAAAAAGAAAGGAAGGAAGGAAGACAGAAAGAAAGAAAGAAAGAAAGAAAGAAAGAAAGAAAGAAAGAAAGAAAGAAAGAAAGTCCCAGAACATTGTCCTGTGGTGTTCATGTCATCCTTTTATCTTATGTTTTTTTGAAGTGGGAGACAATATGAATTACATTTGTTATTTAAAGTGAATAAGTTCAAAGCTCCCAGGATGGAGAAGGATTTTTTTTTCTCTAACCATTTGAATCAAGATTGGCTTTATTCTATACTCCATAAAACATCTCAAGTAGTCAATCCATTATTTTTTAATTAAATTTTATTTTTTCAATTAACAAAAATATTTTTGTCTTTCTTCCTTTGTGGGGGAAGGAGCATTGAAAAAAAAAAGAAAATCAAAACCCTTGTAATAAATATGCATAGTCAAGCAGAACAAATACCAGAATTGGCACGTCCCAAATATATCTCACTGTATAGTACACTAAGTCGATCACTTCTCTATCAGGAGGTGGATAGAATGTTTTATTATCATTCCTCTGCAATTGCGTCTAGTTAGTACATTGATCTGATGTCTTAAGTCTTTCAAAGTTTGTCCTTACAGTGAGATTACAGCATAAATTGTTCTCCCCTTTCTGCTCAGTTCATTCTCCATTTTTTCAGTCATTCCATTTTTCTCTGGAACCTTCCCTTGCATAATTATTTTATGAACAATAGTTTCCATTACACTCACATACCATACTTTGTTCAACCATCTTAGTAATCATTCCATTTTACCTCCTTTCCCCCACACCTTATAACAAATACTTAAGCAATAGAATTATTTTATATTTATATAGATACAAAATAATAAAGTACAAATAGTAAATAACCAAAAACTTAAAAAGAACATGAAAACACTTAAAAATAAGTGATCCTGGTTTTCTGAAGAGAGGAAATGGGGAAGGGGGAAATGTATCAGGCTTTAAGAGTTGCTTGGGGTAGGTTTGAATCAGGTTTGAATCAGGTTCTTCTGCCTGAGAAGAACATAACAAATAATGAATTGACTAATTGAGATGCTATATGGAGAATAGGGTAAAGCAGAGTGGTCCCTTAAGTGGAGTTAGCAAGCAAGGAAAGGTTTCAGCCTTTCATACTTATGGTCAGTTTTTAAAGGTAGCAGCAATCTCCATTTGCTTAGTGATTGCTATTGCTTCTGAGTTCATTTTAGCCCTCACTGTCCTGAACTCCCTGAACTCCTTCATAGAGAAGGGTTGACAAGCAAATTTCCTGTGCTAACAGAATTCCTTCTTCCAGCTTGGGATCTCACAATTGTTCAGTCTCTTTTTGACTGTGCTGGTAAGTCTCCTCCGCTAACACTACCTTGGTCACTGAGATGGATTAAGTGACTCATCCAGTGTCATTTTGCCAATGTTTCGTTGGCAAATCTTATACCCAGGTTATTTTTTTTTGACAATTAGGTCAAACCTCTATCAACTTATGCTATATTGCCTCTCCAATTAATATTATAGTCAGAAATTTTAATGGAGTTATATCTCTATACTATACATTTTTTCAGTCTCTAAAGGATCATGTTAGCTATAAATAAGCATTTGAAAAATAATTATAGAAAGGAAAAGATGGAGACTGAAGGCCAAATATATTTCATCTCACTAAGAAAAGAGGATTTAAGATGCATTGAAAATAAGATAGTAAATCTCACTCTTATTTCTCTGACTTTAGTTTCAAAACCTTTTATCAAACAAGATAATATATGTAAAGTGTCAAGCAATCATAAAGTGTTACATAGATGTTAGTTATTTTTAACTGAATGCATCCTATACTTAGACATGAAAATTAAGGGGAGTCCTGTATTGTTATGTATTTTAAAATAATATTTAACCCTGTCATATAATAGTCAGTATTTTAATATAGCACTGATAGCACTAAAATTATTTTTGTTTTGATTATTTGAAAATAGTATAAATTCAAAGGCATCCTCACTCAGTACATATCAACATTAGGAAATATGTTCTTAAAGGGTAAAGCAGCTATTGTTATAGAATACATAGCTACTAAAATAAATCCCAATGAGTGATTTATTTCAACAATAAATAGTCAGTTAGTAAATACACGAGGCAAAAGATATATCAGGAAAACTTGAGTCAGTTAGGCAGTCAACAAGCATTTATTAAATACCTACTATGTAGTCTTACAACTCTGTCACATAATATTTCTGGCCATGGAAAAGTCACTTAACCTCTCAATGCATCAGGAAACTCTTTATGACTCTAAGTTACAGATGAGGCGCTAATTTGTTTCAGCAGAGGTAATTCCCACACTGAGAAACAATCAAAAATCAAAAACACAAGCCACACATTTACGGATATTAGGTGAAACAAAGTATTACAAGGGTATACAAAACCATCACTGGACTTCCCCTTTTATTTTGATCTAAATTTAAAGATTTTATCATTTGTTTTTCAAAAATCAAATAATCGTATATTCTGTACCAGGTGCTATAATAGGTACTGAGGGAAATACAAAGATAAAGAAGATATGGTTTCTGCCTTTATTATTTGTTTTTATTACTGGCAAAAATAATCAATGCAATGATAATTAAAGGCATCAAAATGACAAATGTCTTATTCACCAGAAATATCAATCAATATTTATTTATTCAGTACCTATGTTCTAAGCACTATACCAGGTACAAGAGAAGTATCTTGTCTACAAATAATGTAATTTATTGAGTAACTGCTAGATGGAAAACACTATGAGGGTGACAGTGTGATAAGTTTGAGGGACAGAAATATCAATAAGATCTCCTTGATTAAAAGTTAACATTTGTACAGTGAGGCCACTAGGGACCTCGGTCCGAGACTCGGGGATGCGAGTTTCTCCCCAAACGGGTCCTCAGTACCGACACAGGGTAGGGGAGAGAAAGGAGACCCCTAAATACCCGGTAGAAGAATTCAGGTTAAGGAGAAGGGGAAATGGAGTCAGCTATCATGATGCTGCTCCTCTACACTGGGATTAGCCAAGGCAGAGGAGCAGCACCATTCCCATGGAGTCCACGGGCAAACTGTGGCCTGGTAAGTAGTACTCTAAACTCTAAATTCCACAAATGGAGATAAGACACTTGAGGGCTCTTGGCCCTTCAGGGACATGATCCATGATGTTCTGGGCTGGGAGACATGCTTCCCTGGTCAGGATTCAGTTCAGTTAGGGAAACATAGTTCCAGGGCAGTCTTAGGATCAAAGGCAATTTGAATTTGCCTTAGAACCCAGAATTCCTAAGAAGTGTTCTGAATATAAAGCAGTATAAATGTCATTTGAAGGCATAGGCAGTAAATGTTATAGAATATCAGAGGAGGAGGGTAAGATTATTTCCTAAAGATGTAAATAGATCAAATATCCAAGAGGAGGTGAGACTTGAGTTTGACCTTGAAAAATGGGTAGGATTTTTATAGGTTGGCCACCTAAAGAATCTGGGCAAATCATTTTTTGAAAGTCACTTAGAGAGAAAAATGATTAGGCTAAAAGTGTCAAGTTTGTGGGGTTTTTATTTTCCATAAGGTATTAGTATCTCTTGAAACATTAGTATCTTCCCAAGGTTATATACCCTAGGTGGTATAGTGGATAGAATATCAAGGTTTTTGTATTAAAAGTAAAGGCAAAATATTTTGAAATTTTTGCCTTTATTTTTCACAATGAGTACTAAGGTTCAATAAAATACATATTGATCAGATTATATTGTAGCAATTCATGTATATGTCAAATCCTCACTATTCCACATTAGACTCTCTTTGAGGCTTTTTTATATTAAATAATCAGTTATCACTTCCACCTGATATTGAAAAGAAATGACTATCCACAAGAGAAAATTATAAAAAACTATGATATGACTTCCCTTTCTTAGACAAAATTAGAATAGTTCCTAGTGTGGCAGTTTCTTCCACCAGTGCAGACACAATCCATCTACCACTTAGTAGAGAAGACCTAAACATTTTTCTGAAGCATATCAAGATTACAAGTCTTACAACCAGGTCACAAAGTGGGTATCAGAGCCTGGATATGAACTCAAGTCTACCCAAACCCAGGTCCAATACTCTAACCTGTCATCACACCCTGCCCCCCTTTTCTACTTACCAGGTGCTTGACAATTATATGTTGGATTGAATTGTTTTCAATACAAAATTAGGGAATTTTTACCCCAGCAAGAAGAACTATATTCAATGTTTCTCTATTCCTTATTCTCATATATCAAAAGGACCTCAGAAGTTTTTCTGTATTATGCCAAGATTCTATTTTTCCATTGTTTCTCAACTGCATTTCCATATTTTATTTTCCTTCTGGATAATGGGTGGCAAGTAGGTTTATGATAAAAAGTAGACATCAGTCACAATTACACACTCATTATTGCAAAGAAGTACTGGTCTGATGCAAACCTAAGGATAATTGCTAATGATATCTTTAAAGCAAGGAAGATCTTTGGGGTAATAGAGAGATTCATGAACCAATTATCATAACTACCTTAGCAGGAGCATTTTTTCATTTTCCCTTGAAGAATGAACTGGCCTATACCACAACTTTGTTATCTCCTAAAAATAATAGTTATAAGCTCAAAGAATTTTAGACCTGTACAAAAAAATCTAAGATCTATTTTAACACTCTGATTTTAAAGATGAGGAAACTGAATTGCAAAAAAGGTTAAGAATCTTTCTAAATGTCACATAGCTAATAAGTGGGAGATCTTAGATATGAACTCAGGCCTTTAATTTCAAATCTACTAGTGAGCAGGAGACCTTAGATTTCAATCTATTTAAAATTTTTTTCCAGTTCAGTTCTTTTCCTTTCCCTTACACCATCACTTTTTTTTAAAAAGCCCTCCTGAATAATTGTGACCAAGAAAGAAAAGTTTGTTGTTAGGGTAATGGTAGGGATTTGGTTGAATAAATCAATCCAGTCATTCTATCATATTTAAAGTAAGTGATAAGCTGTCCTGAAACCTTAAAGAGAAAGTCTCAATCAGTTTGAATCATAGGCTTTGGTTTCAGTCACTTCTCAACTATAGGCTCTAGACTACATGGAAGAAATCCTTGGAACTTGTATGATTTTGCACATGAATCACATTTAAAAAAGTTTAGGAAACTTGGTCACACCCTAAGGGTCACCCTTAAAATATTATAGAATTTGGGCAGCTAAGTGTTGTAGTGGATAGAGCACCGGCCCTGAAGTCAGGAGGACCTGAGTTCAAATCCAGCCTCATACCAAACACTTGACACTTCCTAGCTGTGTGACCCTGGGCAAGTCACTTAACCCCAATTGCCTAAAACAAAAAAAAAAATTATAGAATTTGAGAAAGGAAGTTATGGGAGTTTGAGTAAGTACGGCATTCTAGAGAAACTTAGGAGGAATAAGTGCTGTGGGGGAAGAGGTGGAGGTGGAGGAGGAGAGGCCTTGGTTTTAAAAATCAGCTAATGGGCTTCTCTTTTCCTACCCACCCACCCACTTTTTGAGAATTTTGTGATCTTTGAAGGGTCAAGAGGATATTGCATTTCCCATTTTCCCAACAGTGTGCTAGCATTGTTGCCCTGGACAGCAGCAAATGGCAACAATGTATGCAGTGGTTGCTAAATAAAGCCTGGCACAAGATATACCATATATAAGGAATTCTTTAGTGCCCCATTAAAAGGAGAAGATTATTTCTAGAAACAAGGGGTTGTGAGTTACTCCTTGGTCATATGTTCTTTCTGAGCTTGAGTTCACTTTTCCCTGGACTCTGTAAGTACTTGGGGGATAGAGTGTGTATCTATGTGTATGTATTTGGGTTAATGTTTTATACCAGTTGATCTTACTATACGATTTTAGTAAATATCCCTTTCTATCAACTACTTAAGCCTGACTGACTAAATGAATCCTCAGCTGATAATCTTGATAAATGCAGACCAGTGGGATCTTATAAGCTGGAAGCATTAGAAAAAATACTCTCCAACTTCAACATGGTTATCTCTAGAGCGCTGAGGGGAACTAGTGATCAGGCTCTGGGAACTAAACTCATCAGAGAAAGTGGGAGTTGAGATAAGGTCCTCAGAGCAAAGGCTATGGTGGTAACTGCCTAAGTCCAAGTTTATATTCCAAATATGACTGATTTCCATATTTTCTGCTATCTAAATCTTTTATGATTTGTTGTGAAACTGAAAATTCTATTTATAAAATAATATGTGGCTATGTACAGTCTGTCGATCAGTTGATATGATTAAAAGTCCAAGCAATAAGAAAATGGCAATCTTTATAAAAGTAAATGTCGGCAGTAATCTATATAGATCATAAATTTTTTTCATGAGAATTCATAAAGATTCCATGCTGATGTCATTATAAATGTATAATAACACATTACATTGATACGGATATTCCTATCCATCTTTCTGACTCCCGTAGTGTTATAAAGATGAGATAAGTTTAGAGAGACCCCTGAGGAGAAAGAAATGATGATATTCTGTTGTATGATAACAAGAAATCTTTTTTTCAAAAGAGAATCTATCAGAAATTCTTGAGACCTAGATATGTAACCATGATTATGTTTGTCGAATATGAAGGCATAGCAATTTGTTATCAACCTCTGCAGATTTACCCTGTAACAATAACATGAACACAGCAGTGGAAATTACATCCTTTCGTCCTTATTACTGATATGAGATCTCTAAAACTGGCTATTTTATTTGTAAATTAATCAGTTAAAAAGTAAACATGTATAAGGGAGAATTAACTAGAACACTTCCAAAATTGTTCTGTGTAATTAGAATACTAATTACCTGAAAAAAATTGATGCTATCAATATTTTTACTCTTAAAATATTATGTAATTCTGTATATTGCAAACATACTTCTCTTCACCAATCTTTCACTATAAAAATAGATGAAATTTCTGTTTTGTTTAAAAAATTCCCTTAGTATTCTTTATCCTGAGAATATTAAATGCTCTTGAAAACTCAAGAGAAGTATTTGTAGGTTTCATCAATATATTTTCTGTCCCAATATTTCATGGCCAAATTCATTTGGAAAATACTGACTTAGAATACTTCTTAAAATATCCAAAACTATTTGCCTAATTTTATTGCTATGAACTCCTTCCATAGTGTACAAAGTATATTTTCATCAATTAATCATAGTAAACACCAAGAAAAGTCCTATTCCAGTGTCTTTTTGTGGCTTGTAGATGGCTTTGGTTCCTCAAAGGTGATAATAGCATGGGGCAAACTCTGAAAGATTCTATTATGGAAAGTCTTTGGGTACAATTTCAAAGACAAACTATTTTCTAAAGACCAGTTAAGATCTTAGAGTTTCATCACCAACAGATTGTCCACTAGGTGATGGATTATTTGCCCATGGTGACCAATAGTATAAGACAAATACAAAATAGCCACCTGCTAGATGGAAGGCTCATCTTATGTGAGCTATAGAGATTATAAATGCCTATAATGTTTATTCTTTGATTATGACAGAACATTTGACTCGGTAGAACAGTATGTTTTCTTAAAGATATAAGATTTCTTCCATTCACATGTTGAAGTTGTATAAGATTCCATGGTAGATACAAACACAGGAATTACTTTGTTCAATTATTAAAAAAAAATAATATGGAAAGAAACATTAAACAAGGAGACATATGTTTGCCATAGGCGTTCACCAATATCATGGAGAGTGCCCTTCACAAACCAAGTGAAAGAGGGCCTCTTTATATATGATGAGACTACAGTGATTGTATCCAAGTCACAGAATATTATAAGGCTACTGGGATTTATAAGGCTATTGGCATTAGATCCAAGGTGACTCGAAGAGGATTGATTAAACTAGGAACTCACAAAGAAAAAGTCAAGCAGGTGAAAAATGTTGATTACCAATATTATATCATGCATCCCACTGACTTAATAGATCAATACATATGTCTTCACCAGATATTACAGATAGACAAGGAACAGAAGCCTGGAACTGAATATAAGGAGGAGGAAAAATCTCACTTATGGGGCTAGCTTATATTTTCTTGGGAACTGCACAGTACTCTCAATGATACCAACTTAATCTCTGTCACCAAATCTGATCTTTTTCAGCACCCTCATTTTCCTGATGTTATCTCTTTCTGAAACCTTGGAATATAATGAACTCAGAATTATCACCATTTAACGTTTCCTAAAATGCTATAGGATAATGTGGTGAGAGTAAGTAGGCTACAATAAATTACCCACAATGGATGAGATTTCATAAAAGACATTTTATATGAAAGGCAAAGAAAGTGAGCTGGTAATATAATGGGAACAAAGAATGTCAGGTGAACAATACTGATGTTGCATTTGTATCCATGAAATGTTAAAAGTAGGGCCCTTGGGTGAATCCTTTAGAGGAATTATGGAAGATCAGGCACAGGATTAGAAGGCATGGATGGGCTGGGACCTGAAATAGCCTACTGAGTACTGGCATCAGTGCAATCTCATCTCCATCAACATATTTAAATATGAAATCACAAAGACATGATCTGAAGTCCACTAGCTAAGAGCATGAGACATAATGCTCAGAACTGGAAGGAAAAGCTGGGGGATTGGAGTGAGGAAGAGATGAAAAATTTCTATAAAGGAAAATGATGCTGAGTAGTTAGGTAGACTTTTCATCTGGTATTCTGACATGTTTGTGGTCTATGGGTGCTATATATATGTAATTTTAGTCCATATCATTGATGTCATCAATTTAGAGAATGCCATGTATGCAAATTATCTCTACAAATGTAAATCTGAATTTCTTCTGCAACTTAAAGTCTTAGAGAGTTGCCATGGGCACCAAGAGGGTCATTGACTCTCCCATTGTCACAGAGATAACATTTATCAGAGGTAGGATTAAAAAGCTAGATAATGTCTAGAAGAGGGAAACCAGGAAAGTAAAGAGCTTTGAGTATGTATCATATGATAATGGTTGATGGAATCCACCATGTTTAGCCTGGAAAAAAACAGCTTTGGGGAGATATAATAGGTGTCTTCAGGTATTTGATGGGTTATCATGTGTAGGAGGAATTCGATTTATTTTATTTGGCTCATAGGGCAAAACCAGAAGTAGTCAATGGAAATTTCAAAGAGGCAAGTGTAGCTTGATATCAGGGATAGGTGAACTCCCTAAAAATTTGAGCTGTCCAATTGTAGAACGGGCTGCCTAGAGAGGTTTTGAGGTTGCCCTCTTTGAAGGTATTCAAGCAGAGTCTGGATGGCCAATTGTTGGTTATATTTTAGTTGGTATTTCTTTCCTGAATGAGTTGAAGTAGATGGATGCTGAAGTCCCTTCCAGATCTAAAATTCCATGATTCTCTTAAAAGCTCCTTCCCGTCACTACCCACCAACTGTAATTATTTGCTTCAAAAAATTGCCTTAATATGTTTAACATGAGGTTTAAGTAGCATATTTTAAAATGGAATGTATTTGTAACTTCACCAAATTCTGCTGAAGAGACCATCACGTTTTCATAGGGGAAAACATTAGAAGAAAACCCAAAAGCTTGAATGTCTCTTTAACATAAACAAACTATATAAAAAAGACTATGCAGAAATTTTTTGTGCTTAGTGATAAAAAATAAAGGCGAACTAAATGCTTTTTTTAAAAGAACTTTTGAACTCCATTATCTTATTAATAATAGAACATTTGTGGGCTGTCTTTCATGTACTATGCATTTTTCGTCATTGATCTAAGGATTTAGATGTGATGGGTAGAAATTTGATTGAAAATTTTAACATGAAAATATTTTCAAAAGAGATATCTCAAGAAAAGCAGTTTATGTTTGTCATAAATTCTCATGCTGACTTAATGTAACTCAAACCAAAAAAAAAGTTTGTCCAATATAATTGATAAAGAACATCTCCTGTGACTAAAATTTCTTTGAAATCACAAGCAGAAACATTTGGGTATTGTATATCACAGGAGCCTGATTTTATGGCTGCTGGTGTAGAATATTAAGTACATTCTTCATAGAAGATGCATTTCTTAGTATTTTCCTTTTCTAGGATTATGCTTTCAAGGTGACATGTGGCTCTATGTCTATACAGACAATAAATATCCTCTACTAGTCACTAAAACACTCTTTACGATTTATGATTGATACAGATCACCAAAGCCATATTGACCATGTGGCAATACATATTGCATCTACTCTCTTTCTCTCTCTCTTTCTCTCCCTCCTCCCTCTCAATATATCTATATATCTATATCTATATCAATACACACACACTACTGTAGTCAAGCTGTGCCTTTTTTTCCTTGCACACAGAATTGTGGGAAAATATAGCTGAAAGAATCCTAAGAGCATCTAATCCATTCACCACCTGCATAGTCCAACTCTTTAAATTACTCAGTGAGAAATATTCGGAGGAATTTCTTGGTAAATTTTTGGATTCTGTCAAAGTAATCTTTCTAATATGTATTTCTAACATTCTTTTCCTTCAATGACTTTAAGAAATCATCAATCTCTGGTACTATATAAATCTATACATTATATAGAACCCTGTCATTTTCCTCTTCAATTTCCTTTTTCTTATATTTATAAATTTTAAATTTTCATTCCACCTAATATTATATTATAGATCTCTACTCATTCTTGTTATTCTTCATACTCTTACTAATGAAATGATGATATCATCTACTTCGTGTTACTGAAGTATAAATGTGAGAATATTTGAGATATTACCATCTTTTTTTTTAAAGAAGTAATTTGGTTTTGCCTTCTTTGGAAATATTACTAGAACATATCAACTTTGTCATTTATCTTAGCCACTAGAGCAAGGACATGGACCCCAAGAAGTCTGTCAAATATAATGTATTATAGAAAAATGTAGATACTTGAATCTCAAAAATTGTGATTCTAAGCCTTATGAATTTTGTTTCTAAATCTGTCTCTAATTTCACATGTACTTCTCATTAGAACTTGTGCTTTAATTAGTACACAAGTATTTCTATTACTCTAGTGTTGGAAGATAGTACTAAAACATCTCTGATAGGTTAACTTGGCTTTTAATGTGAGCATTATGTTTCAAAACACATGATTTAGTATGATTAGGTAGATAGATAAATTCTTTGGGGGGTAATACTTGTTCTTTGTAATCCTTCAGTGTTCACTTTCAGTTATTTTGTGGGCTTTTTAAATTTATTTTTACATTGTTGTGCAATAACTCTGTATGTTGTTTTCTTGACTCTGATTATTTCACTCTGCATCAATTGATGTAAGTCTCTTAATGCTTCACTGTATTCATCATATTCATTGTTTCCATTATATTCTTGTGTCACAATTCATTTGGCTATTCTCCAATATATGAGTATCTACTTTTTTTTCTATCTCTTTGCTAACATAAAATGTGCTGTTATAAATATTTTGATGTATGTGGGGATTTTTTTTTTAACTGATGGCCTCCTTGGGGTATATGCCTAGTTGTGGAATCTCTGGATAAAAGGACATGGGTATTTTAGTAACTTTATCTACATAATTACAAGTTGCTTTCCAAAATAGTTGTAATGATTGCAAAGCATTTTATGTATATGTATATTATATGTATATATGTTTTGTACATTCCCAGATCAACTAACATGGAGATACTCACATGAAAGAAGCCAAGGACCAGATCATTATGGATTCCCCACTACATGGTTGGGAAGAGTTTCTTTGAATTGGCTGAGTAGCTGAAAAAGACTCTGTCTTTAAAATGACCACATTGGAACATTCTCACCATCTTTCCTCTTTTTTTTTTTTTCCTTTTGGTGAGGCAATTGGGATTAAGTGACTTGCCCAGAGTCACACAGCTAGTAAATGTTATATGTCTGAGGCTGGATTTGAACTCAGGTCCTCCTGACTCCAGGGCCAGTGCTCTATCTACTGCGCCACCTAGCTGCCCCTACCTTCTTTCCTTTGGCATCCAGAGAAGGTTAAAGATCTTGTTCACCCAAATATGGGCAATACTAACTAAGCTTCATGCCCTCCCTTTTAAGCCCAATGGCTCCCAGAAAAAGGTTCCCCCCACCCCAGTTCATATTATTTGTCATTTCTAGTCCTAGTGGGGCAGAACCCCCATTGGAATAGAGCCATGATGACGTTGGAGGCAGGATTCCAAGCCAGGAAGGAAGCCTGGAGAAGCCACTGTGGCTAGGACCAGAGCTCAAGCGGGGCTGTGGAATGGGAACTTTGTGGGACTGTGCTAAATTGTGAACCTAATCATTCCCCACTCCTCAGAGACTGAAGTGGTGTGGGTGGATTATATTTCCCCAGGTGGTAAGAATATTTATGTATTTGTACTTTTTAAACTTTTGAATGCAATATTACTTTGTAAAAGCTCAGCTAACTGTTAAGTTGTTAAAAGGAACTGGGGCATAAAGGACCCCCTGAAATTAGAGAATCACCATTGAAGGGTTTGTGCCAATGGCAGAGAGAATGGACACTCCCCAAGCTCCCTTAAGGGGATCAAAAGAAACCTAAAGGAATGGTGAAAAGTCACATACCTGACCTTCAGGCATTGGGGGCCAGAGCTGTCACTGTTATGCATACATTGTCTTATTTTATCTTTACAAAAAGTATGTGAAGTAAGTACAACATATATGATTTTAGAGATGAGGAAATTGACTCACAGAGGTTATATGATTGTCTTATGGACACACTGTTAGCAACTATTAGTGTTCAGATTTGATTTTAGGTCTTATTCCACTATGAATCTAGTGTTCTTTCTATTTGTATTCTGGTAGCATACAGGTAAAGAGCATACACAAACAATTATAATGCAATGTGAAGGTAGAGACAACAATAGTTTCTTTCAAAGTGTTAAAATAAAATTATAATTTTCAAACCGGGATTCTAAATACCCAAAATATCTAGGCAGGCAACCCAACAAGGTAGGTTTTCACCTACTAAGTTTGTAAACTCTGATTATTCTGAGTTCTGAAAATCACAAACTTTTTTTCTTAAAAAAATTACTTAGATTCTACTTCAATTTCCCATCATGGCATAGAGGTAGGCTTTGTTTTTTTTATGTCTATGCCAGTAAATTAAAACTTCAGTAGATACGACTGAGTCAGAAACTCTTCAAGTACAATTTCAGTGATGGAATGTAAGCATCTTGTTGGACAAGTAGATGACTGGACATCAAGTAATTTTGATTTTTTGTGAGGGAGAAGGCAGAAGACTGTGAAGCTGTACACAGATTCAGGGGTTCTTAACCTGGGAGTGTGAACTTTTCAGATCTCTCCATCTATGCACATAGGTATATATTATAGATATATTGATAACTTTTCAAAAGAATTTATTCTACTATATATTTTATTCTGTGCATTTAACATTATTCTAAGGAGTCCATATGTATCAGACTGCCAAAGGGGTCTAAGACACAAAAAATGATTAAGAACCCCTATTGTGAGACAGAGAGGTTTTATAAGCTTCAACAACTGGGGAAATAGCTATGTGGATGAAATCATGGATGTTTTGAAATATCCTATAGATGTATAAATGTTGTAATAAGCTAACAGTTGTTTGATGATGGAGATCTTTCTATTAGGTATAGGAAAAAGGGGATTTCCTTCTTAAGGAGACATTAGTAAGATTTTCTTATTTACATTGAAAACCTGTTCATTTGCCACTGAAAGACATAGACTCTTTCCTTTCTTATACAGCTGCTTGTTTCTAAACAAACTTTGCCAAGAGACATAAAGCAGATGGCTTTCTTCAAGACTAAACTGTGAGCTGTGATAGTCAACTTATGGTAGCAAGCAGCTGCCTGCGGGAACAGAAGTCATCATGCTGTTCTGAAAGTCTGCGTTCACATGGCCATTACCGTAGCTGAGGACCTCAATGCTTCCATCCTCCATTTAATCCTTCACACAATTGCCAAAAAAAAAAAAATCTTTCTGAAGCAGAGGTCTAACCAAATATGTAGATGACTTCTGAGGTTCCTTCCATTTCTATTTGTATAATCCTAGGATGTTCTCCCTTTCTCAGAAATCTTCAGTCCGATTCTATATAGGACAGAGAGTCAGGCAGACCTGAATTCAAATCCGTTCTCAGATGGTTACTAGTTTTGTGATGTTGGGGCAAGTCACTTCACATCTAATTATCTCAGTTTCTTCATCTGTAGAATGGGAGCAATAATAGCACCTAGCTCCCAGAGTTGTTGCAAGGATCAAATGGGGTAATAGTTGTAAAGTGCTTGCAAATCTTGGAGTGCCAAATAAATGGTAATTATTATTTAAGACGTTTCTCAATATAAGTACAACCCAACTTCGTAGCCTAATTTTATATCACTCAGCTTCACAGTTCTACATTGTAGCCAAATTGGACTACTTTCCTGATTTTATATAGCTGTACTTTTCCTTTGTCAGTCAAAAAACATCTATTAAGCATCTAATGTTTGCCAAGCATTGTGCTAAGTGCTGGGGCCTACATCCTCTATTCATTCAGAGTATCCTCTTTTTTCTGAAATGTACTCCCATTTAATCTTTTCCAATCAGAATCATTTTCCTTCAAGTTTCAGCTTTAAGTCATTTCCTCCATGAAGTTTCTTATCACTATAATCAATTGCTCATATATACCATATCCTGCTCATATTGTGAGAGATCAGAAGTAGAAGACAATTTTCTTGAATTATTTTCTAGATTATGGTAGAATTACCATACTCTTCTGAGAGAACTATAATCATTAAGTCATCTCTGTCATCAAAGTCAGTTGCATTGGTTTGTAGATGGTTCATATCTTCTTTTAGCATTGTTGCCTTTGTTCCCTTCTATCAGATTTTCTTCCACTTTACTATTTTTTTTGTATTCCAAATCTTTATTCTATTTCTCAGGGATTAAACTTCTTTGAAGAGTATCATGTATTCAATCATGCGTTCAATGATCATGTATTCAATTTTTCCTACTCTGTTTCTATTTGTTTTTTAGTTCTGTATTTTTGTGCTCTGGTTTTTGTCCTAACTTGAGTCATAATTTCTTTTTTTAATATGTGTTTTAAAAAATATTCTGGAATTTCTTGCTGTCATTATATTACTATTGGAGAATCCATAGGCATCTTTTATTAGAGATTACTGGTTGATTTTCCTTCATATTACAAAATTTGTTTAATATGCTTTGATTCTTGCTGCAGTTTTATTATCTTTATTCTACATTCTGTTGTTTTATCTGCTTGTGAGCTGGATCTTTATTAGTCTTACTCTTTTGATGTATTATCTTTTATTTTTCCAGTCAGTCACTGTCTTTCAGCAATTCTCTTCATTGCTCCATACCTCCCCTTTCTACTGCTACACAAACCTTTAAAGATAGGTTGTAGCTTTAGGCCTCAGCCTCCTAATTTTAGAGGATATGGAAGCTGGCTGAGTTTAGGTCCCTCCCTGACTAAGCTCCTGTTAGAAAGAGGACTGGCTCTTTTCATCTCAGGCCCAACACTGCTGTCCTCCAATTCATGACTCTGACTACTGTATATAGCACAATTTTTGTCCTAATAAACTGTTCTGTCTCAATGACCCTTTCCTTTCCTTGTAGTGCCTGTGTAGAATCAGTGACTGTTCTTTTAGAATTAATGCAAATCACTGACATTTTTTCAGAATTGTAATCCTGCATTTGGATGAATGGCTGATTCAGAGGCAGGCAAGGTCTTTACAAAATTATATTTCAATACTCTCAGGTAGACATAATTCTCATGGTAGTTTAAAAGAGATCCAGAGGATTAAAATACATAAAAACCACCAGCAAGAGGGTCCAAAAATTCTACAGGAATATCTAATAAGGTCTTAGGAACCTTGGAAAACTCATAGTCCTCTTGCCAAATCAGCTCAATCCACTTGAAGGCAAATTTAATCCCAACTGTCCCCAGCTGTGGTGAGTCTGCAATAGAAGTTCCTTGATTTTGACTCACACATCCCCAGTTCCACTAATACCCTGTCCCATAAAGACCTAGGTATTCTCTCCAGCAACACACTGAATCCATAGTCCTTTAGATTCATATTTAATGGGGTGGGTGTGGAAGTTGGTTGAGAATAAGGAAACTGAATGAACATTCTAAGTATTCAAAGGTCACCAGTGTTAATTCATGAGATTTTTCTCCTTTGTGAAGGATTATGTGTTTTGGATTCAACTGTAATCCCTCTATAGGTGTATATAATTCCTTTCTATTGAGGTTTCATGGTTGAAAATGTTTGTAGAAAGCAACTCTTCAGCCATCTTTCTGCTCATGTGAGCTATTTCAGGTTGCAGAGATTTTCAGTTTGCATAGTCAAGGAAAAGGAGTGAAGACTGAAGAAAAAAGGCTTACTCAAGAACAATGCCAGCTACAGAAGGAGCTGTGTACCAATTAAAATCCTTGACCTCATCCCAGCAGGTAAAAGTTCTACAACCACCTTTACACCCATGAGTTTGCAATTTGCCCTGATTCCCAAACTCTCCATACTCTTTCTAAAACAGTGCCTACATTGCTGACTGTCAAAGACACAGCCCAATTACACGCTCAACTTGGGCCCTCTAGTAGCTGGAGGAAAGTCTACCAAATGGTCCAGAGGGCCCCAAGTCTAGGGCACAAAGAAGGAAGGGAAAGTTATACTGGACTACTTTGGCCTTGTTTCTAGACTTATGAATAGAAATGGATTTTTTTAGTGCTATCACAGGGGTTCTCCTTGCTCTCCCTATAAATATCACTTATTCCAACACACACATTACAGCAAGTGGCAAAAAAAATCAGGCTCCAAATGACACAGCCTATCTCTGTTGAGGCATATTAAAGAGTAATGGATTGTGTTAAAAAAAAAAAGGAAACCCTTTTAAAAAATGCAACTTCCTTCTTTTTTTAAAATGGCACTTTTATGTTAAATTGGAGAATGCATTACTGAATAATTAGAGAACTTTCTTGAAATTTATATTTAAAGTTATTATGTTTCTATAAATGACTTGTCATTCTAGCTAGTAAAATTAAACATAGTATACATTGCTTTTAATAGTGGGGAAGGGTTGTAAGCTCTTTGAAATTATAGTCCTTTGTTTTTTTCTTGCAAAAGGCAGTATTCCTTTGAGGAAATTAATATTTTCAAAAGCATCTGGAATTAAGTCCATGAATGAATTTCAAATAATTAAGAAAATCTGTCTTGTGATGATCACCTCACAGGTATTGAATTTGCTATTCTCACAGAGAAAACTGCTTTTTTTACAGTGTTAAATAAGGATTTTTTTTTATAGCTGCAGCAGCTGTACTTCCTTGTTGTTTTTCCTCATCACAATAAAATGAGTTAGAGAAAAACCCCTTTTTTGCTTTCCACCAAAAAGGTATATGGATTTCATTTTTATTTTATTTTGTTTTTTGGTTTGGGAAACAAGGACTGATATTTCTGTTTCTCCCTTGGTGGCTTGTTTGCTTCTCTAGCACATAGGAATCAGGGGAGCCACACAATAGGTCACTGGGCTATATATTTTTATATCACTTACTTCAAATTTGAGGGTAACAATCTATCCTTATAATAACAGAATGCAAGTAGCACTAACAAAATTTGACCTACAATTAAAAAAAAAACCCCTCAACCAGGGTATAAAACAGACCTGTACAATTTGGCAGTAGGTAGCGGCCAAAATTAAACAGGCTAAACTTCGAGCTGTAGATAAGTTTTTAGCAGCTTGCTTTTCAAGTAAACGTATAATTAATGATTAAACTTTTTTGCAAATAAACCATATTAAAAAAGGGGAAATTTCAATTAATATCAATTAATTATACTTTTTAATCACACTTAGCAATGTTTTGCTAAGTGGTAAAAGTTGTAATACATTTTTTTCAGGTTTTCTTACTGTTTACATTTAGTAAACACCAAAAACATAGGGGGAAAAGATCTGACTCTCGCACATCTCAGACTAGAGACAGACTAATGATGTTGGTTGCCGTAGGTCATATGACAAACAGGAGAGCATGTGCCGTGGTAATCCACCAAGTTACATGACTGGCCCAACAGGGACTAGTGGTAAATGGGTTAAGCAGGATGCAGACAAAGCACATGTTACATCTTTGCTTTCTTTTACATCCTCTACATTTTTCGTGTAATGCCTGAAATCCTTAGTCAGGCCGTGAGCAGCCCATGGGCCGTATGTTTTGCAAGCCTGGTATAGAACATAGTTAAACTTAACTTTTTCTTTTAAATTCAAAACTTATTTAAACTTTCCCTTTCATCCTAACACAGGAGTTGTAAACCTGGGATCCATGAACTTAAATACTATACACACACGAAATACATACATACATACCCACATATATATACACACACATATGCATATAATATATATGTGTGTATATATATGTATACACACATATACACATATATAATGAGAACTTTATTTTGACAATTAATATCCTTTATTATTCTATATTTACTTTTATGCTTTTAAGAACTTTTTTTCTAAGAAGGGGATGCATAGGCTTCAACAACTTGCCAAAGGGGCCCAGGACACAAAAAGTTGGGGGGAGACCCTCTCTAACACATTCCCAAGTACAGCTTCTGTTTGCCAAGCTTCTCTACATAAATACACTAATTCTCAATTCCACAGACACAAAATTTGGGAGTATTTCTCAATTTATTAAACTTGTCAGCAAGCTAAATTTCTGGACAGTGACCTCCAGGAGAAAAAAAAAATCCCCATGTGCTACTGAATTAAAAACAATCCATGTAACACTTATGCTTAATTGCTTTATGAAAAGGTGTAATAATGATAGTAATAATGACCATAATGCCTTCCATGTGTATAACACTTAATCATTTTCAAAGTATTTCACATATATTTTTACAGCTGATCCTCACAAGACAAGTATGGGACAGATAGTATCAATATTATCTTCACCATATGGTGGCCCCCTGTCACCTCCAAGATCAATCTCTGTTTGGCATTCTAAGACCTTTATAACCTGCCCTGCCCCCATGTTCCAATCTTCTTAAACCTCCTTCCCAATTCTGTACTCTGCTGACAGTGGCCACTGCTTTTCTTCAAACAGGAAATTCCATTTGCAGAGTCAATGCCTTTTCACAGGCTGTGCTGTCTTCCATATCTAGCTTGCTCTCTCTCCTCATCTCTGCCTCCTGGGTTGTTTGACTTCCTTCATTAAAATTCCACCTTCTAAATGAAACCTTTTGCAATCTTTCTTAATTTTCCTATCCTTTGTTGAGTATTGTCAATTTATTCTTTATACAGTCTGTTTGTACATAGTTCTTTATACGTTGTCTTCTCCATTAGACTTTGAGCTCCTTGAAAGCAAGAACAATCTTTTTCCTTTTTTTTTTCCTATTTCCAACAAGTAAAACAGTGCCTGGCACATAGCACACCTTTAATAAATGTTAATTGACTGACTGACCATAAGAGAAGGATAAAATCAAGCAATCAATCAACAACATTTATCAATGACTTGCAGATCTTTTCCATTTTTCATCTGTTGCTTTCAAATTAAGGTCTTTTCTATTTTTCTTCTGTTTTTCTTCTGTTCTTCTTCTATTGTCCTCCTTCCATTTTTGTCCCTAAGTGCATTTGGGGTGACTTTGCTTAGTAATCTGTCTGCCATTCTTTAAATTGTACTTACCCCTCTAGGCATCTCTCTGTCCACCATCCTTCTTTGTAAGAATTTAAAAATAAGTTATTATTCTAAACATATTGCCTTAGGCTGCTATTTCTCTATGTGTGGCAAACAAATTAAGTGCTTGCTAACTCAATTACCTTCTGGCATCCTTGAGCCTTGTGGCAATAAATTTTTTATCACCTAAATCAATAAAGAGCATCACAATAATCAGTGTTGATGTATTGTTGTTGTCCTTTCTCCATTTTCATTGTCAATTGCTTATTTAAATGTTTGATTTGTTATTTTAATTGTATGCTAAATTATTTTCATTCTTTTTACTTCATATTCTGATTCTTGCTCTGACAGTGAATCATCTTACTGTAAACAGAAAGCTGGTTCAGGAATTACTTCAAAAACAATAACAAAGATTTTCTTTTTTTTTGTTTTATTTATTTATTCATTTTGTTTGTTTATTTTGGCTAGGCAATGAGGTTAAGTGACTTACCCAGGGTCACAGAGCTAGTAAATGTTATGTGTCTGAGGCCAGATTTGAACTCAGGTCCTCCTGACTCCAAGGGTGGTGCTCTATCCACTGTGCCACCTAACTGCCCCCTACTGCGCCACCTAACTGCCCTACAAATATTTTCTTGTCTGTCAAATTATAATCAAATGCATTTTGTGATGTCATTTGGTGATCACATTGACCAAGCCTTACCAATTCCTTTCTTAAAGAAAGTCACCATGATAAAAATGTGTAACATTTCTGCATAGTCTATAGATGTTTGGGTGATCTCATTCTTTCACACTTTCTCATGTATTTCTCCTCAATCTCATCTTTTCTCACTTTTACAATGAAGTTATTAAGTATCAGAATGCATAGTCATTCAAATTGGAGGATCTTATTAAATTTATTTTAAGATAACTCTACCTCTTCATCCTCAACCCTTGAGGCACCTTAAGTTGTTGTTATTTTATGTTAGTCTGTGAATACATCATTAGTTCTGTAATTAATGATTACCAAATATTCCATTAATTAATGTCTCTTGCTGACTTTGGCTATACAATAAAACCAACTTCTTTTTTTGCCTCTCTAAAGAAAAATTGTGATCCCTTCTATTTATCATCAAATTCCTTCTTTCTTTTGGATTTATTATGAGGAGAATGTCAAGATTGTTATCATCCAAATCCTCTGGTGGACTGTCCATTGACTGGATGTATGAGATAAGGATCTCGAATTTAGAGTACCAATAGTCAAATTAAAGTGAAAAAAAAAAACTGTGAGTCTTACCATTTTCTGATCCCTTTCCTGCTATAATGCCAAAGTCACTAAAAAGTGGAAATGGGTAACATTGAACTAAGGGAAATTATCTATTTGTCTTTGTTTTGAGAGCTGCCTGTCCAAAAATCCATCCTTTTGTGGCCAGCATGCTGCTTGAGGCCCTCTTTCCGTAACTAGGTTTATCCTGAGAAAGCAGGTTTAGACTTTTGACAGGCACCCAGACTTTGTTTGGGTTACATTCTAAGCCTTTCTAGCATTGCTAGAGCTAATGCTCCATTGGCATATCCTTAAAGAACCCCAGCATCACTTCCACACCAGAAGGATGCATCACAGTAGGACTTTGTGCAAGTGTTCTTTACGTTGAGATAAAATTTGCCTCCATGTAATTTCCAATCATTGATCCTTTTTTTGCTTTCTACAGCAAAATTGAATAATATACATTGATTTCTTCTTCTACACTTCAAAAGTACTAATATTGAACAATGCCTCCCTTAAATCTAATCTCCAAGCTAAATAATAAATGTTCCTTTAGCTATTTATTTCATCATTTGACATAGTTTCCAAAATACTCATCATCAAGATCACAAGGGCTAGAGGGGAACTTAGGGATCATCTACTAGTCCAATCCCCCTATTTCACAGTTAAGGAAATTGAGGACTAGAGAGATGTAGTGACTTATCCACAGTAACAAAGTTAGTAAGTAGCAAAATTCATCAGGAACTGAATACTCTCTTTTAGAAGTATCTGTCACTCTTAAACTTTAGCGCTCAAGAATTAAACACAATCATAAATGCACTCAGTTGATGTGAGTTCTAAACAACACTTTTAATTATCCCCTAAAACATATTAGCTATTTTTATAGTCATTCTATACTGCTCACTCATACTGAACTTTTTTTAAAGTGACTTTTTTTATTAATTTATTTTAATTTATCAACAATCACTTCCATAAGCTTTTGAGTTTTAAATTTTTCTGCCCCTTCCTCCCTGCCTCCCTCCCCAAGATGGAGTACAATCTACATACTGAACTCTTAATAGACAAATTCCCAAGTCTATTATACATAATACATCTTTTTGCTACTTCTCTGCCATGTTATACTTGGGCTATTTGTTTTTCTAATCTAAATGTAAAACTTTACATTGATGCTTATTAAATTTCAATGTATTCTAGCAAGTCACTTTACCTCCTTTGCCTCAGTTTCCTCATCTGTAAAATGAGCCAGAAAAAGAAATGGCAAACCACTCCAATATCTTTGCCAAGAAAATCCCAAATGTGGTCACAGTCAGACATGACTGAATTGACTGAACAACAAAATAGTTGGCTCATAATTCTAAACTCCTGAGATCTTTTTGTATACTTACATATAACATATTTTCTCTACTTCCTAGTTTCATGTCATCTGCAAATTCAATAAGTATACCATGTATTTCCAATATTTTTTCAGAAGCCTGTTCTCTTTAGGACTTTTAACATTTCTGAAACTTGTTAGAGTGGGAGAATGCTAATGAATCACAAACATTTGTTTGTTTGTATTTTTTGGGCTAGGCAGTGGGGTTAAGCAACTTGCCCAGGTCACACAGCTAGTAAGTGTTATGTGTCTGAGGCTGGATTTGAACTCAGGTCTTCTTGAATCTAGGGCTGGTGCTCTATCCATTGCGCCACCTAGCTGCCCCCATCACAAACATTTGTGCAGAGGAGTTGGTGAGGGAACCTATCTGCAGCTATCAGTTGTGCTCCAAATATATCTAAAGGCCATTGAGATTCATTTTCAATGGATATAGTAATAAAAACTAGCATCCTCGTAGACTGAGGAATGTGGGCAGAAATTGCATTAAGTGGAATGAGTTGATGACCCTCTAGAAACACTGAATTGGTTTAGCATGAGAAGAAAGGTTAGGGCATCTCCATACAGGGAGTTAGGTGATGATTTGGTAAGTTTGTTTATGGGGGGGGCAGGGAAAGAGAGAGAGAGAGGGAGGGAGAGAGAGAGAGAGAGAAAGAGAGAGAGAGGGAGGGAGTGAGAGAGAGAGCAAATGCAAATTAATTGGTAACAACAATACCATCTGCACAGCCATACAGGCAGATCTCCCTTTTGCAATCACCTTGTTGTCAGACAAAGGCTTCATATCCCTAGGATGTGTCTCTACCTGACCATTTTAGGCTGAAGTTTGGCCACTGGCACAGACAGTCTCCCTTCACCTTGGTAGGCAATTTGAACAATATCCCTCCCCAGAATGGGTGGGGAGGGGCAGGACCAAAAAGATACTTCCAAATCAATCATCTAGGGTCACCCGGAGAGTCTGCTAGTGCCTATCAAGATATTTGTAGATGCCCGGTTTTCCAGAGCTAAGGCCCAGCCAGCAGGCTGTGCCCTGAGCTTGGCATAACAACAAGCCTTTGTGCTCACCTTCTGGATGATCTCTTCTTTAGGCAACATGTATTGCTTTGACCAGCACTAGATGTCCTCTGAGGGATTTATGCTTTTCATATTAATTGATACTATTTAGATTTGTTGGATCTTCCCTATTTTTCTCGGGGACTTGAGAGCCAGAAGCAGCTGTGCTGCAGCAGAAAGTGATCAATCAGCATCTCCTGACATTCTAACAATCCCCGTTTCTTGTAACTGCTAAGTGAACCAAACCAGGGGCTGCACTCTTGTGCCCACCACACTAGCTCTAGTTCTGTACCCGGTTAAACCATCACAAGACTCAATGACCCTCATGCAATGACTCTAATGACTTCAGAACCATTCCCACAGGACTCAGGAACTCCTGTCTGGTCTCAAAAAATGCCCACACACATGGACTTGCCATGGGAACTGTTTACTGAAGACCTAAGGACGGCTGCCTTGGTTTCCACCTTTTTGTGGTCTTCAGGCTTGTAAGCCCGACCCTTGCCCCAACATGTTAAGCCTGCCTCCTCAGGAAGGTGAACTTTGGCTTGCAAGCATTTCCTCATTTTGAAATTAAACTTCTGTTTGATCCCTGACTTGCCTATTTCTAAACTGCTTTGCTCAGCTCCGGCCACCCACAGGTTAGAGATCAGTTCTGGGCTGGTTGACACGCCTAAAATAAAATTCAGGACAAGGGAAAAGGAAGGAAGGGGATAAATACATACATACATACATACATACATACATACATACATACATACATACATACACATATAATATATACACACACACACACACATATATATATATATATATATATAGCACCTATTATATGCCAGTAACTGTGCTAAGATCATTGCAAATAACTCATTTGATCCTCACAACCACCCTGTAAGGTAGGTGCTGTTATAATTCCACATTTTACAGTTCAGGAAACTGAGGCAAACAGACCAAATAACTTGTTTAGGGTTATACAGTAAGTAAGTATCTGAGCCTAGATTTGAACTGAAGGCTTCCTGATTCCAAGCCCAGTACTCTGTCCATTACACCAACAGCTGCCTGGGAACAATTGATTGGCATCCTGCCAATTCAGAATGGAGGGATCAAAGAGCTGAGCCCTGAACATAAGAAGGAAACACTGAACGAATCTTGCCTCAAATAGAGGAACAAAGTGAGACTGAGGAAAGTTTTCAGCAAGCTTTTGTTATCTTTTGTTCCTTCAGGCAAAGTCTACAAAAAAGGTTTCAAAAGAATGGAGCTACTCTGGCCATAAAGTATATTCCAAATTCTAAACACAAAATAACCTCTTCATAAGGGCCTAGATACTAGAAATACATTTTTTCTTTTTTTTTTCCTTGTTTTTGCTAGACAATGGGATTAGGTGACTTGTCCAGGGTACATAGCTAGTAAGTATCATGTATCTGAGGCCAGATTTGAACTTAGTTCCTCCTGACTCCAGGGCTGGTGCACTATCCACTGTGCCACCTAGCTGCCCTTTAGAAATTCATTCTTCTGGGAAAGGAATAAGTGTCATCTGCTAAATTATTATAAGATTGTAAAATCCCATGAGGAACCTGCTTCTGGAAAACTACAAAAACTAATGGGGATGAACAACTGGTGACACTAAGCTAAGGACTTTTAGTAAAAGAGCAATATATTATAGATAAAGGATCAAGTTCTTGATTTCTCTACTTATTGCATATCTACTCTATGTCCTATGAGTCACAGTTATTGATGGAAATCCTGGGCAGAAGACTGCCCATTTCAATTGTATTTTCTAGGAACTTATTGGAGTCCTTTCTGAAACCATTTGAAAAATAAAACTGTTTTATTGTTGAAGCCTTATGAGCTTTAACACTTATAAAGGGGAGATGGTTGAAACACTAAAGGCTTATGAAAGATATCGATATTCCCAGATGCTCTTGGCAAAAGAAATGAGGCAGAAAAGTGAGTGAGAGGTCCCTAACATATAGTGTTTATTTCCCAGGCTCTAATTTGCACATGACTCATAAAAAGACTTCGAAGGTAATAGCTAGGAAAATATAATTCCTAGAGCTGTTTGGTGATAATGGGACAAATATTTATTGCCTAGTTATGATGCTGATGGTAAAAAATATGGATTTTGGTTTATTACCATGAGATAGACATGAGTTATCTTACTGAAATTACCCTGCGTGGGGTTAGTATGGTAAGGCTGAGTTGAGGACTGAAGGGAAAGGAGAAAATAATTTATAAAGTACCTAATATGTACCAGGATTTGTGCTAGTTACTTTACAAATATTATTTCTGTGAACTGAGTATTTGCAGACAAATTCAGACTGAACAACTCAGAACTAAGAGCTAATCTTAGAAGAGATTGTTAGTCAGGGCTGGAAAGAAATTTCAGAGCTTGAATGGCTCAAGCAGAATAATAAGCTGAGAAGTAGCCTTAAATGTCATTGAATTATTCTGCAGATTCTTCTTGAGGGAGACAAAGGTCATTGAGGGCTGCAAAGTTTTGAGTTTCTCCTGGATACACATGATCCATATTTATGTCTTTTTCTGTTATGGTTCTATAAATTTGTGCCCACTCACCTACCATGTAGCTAATCATGGGAGAACATGTCCCTGCTTTATAGGCAAAATGTTATGTTATTATCATTCTTGCTTTGCTTTTTGTTTAGCAAATGTCTCTGATTAAGACTCAATGGAATTCAACTGGCTGATTTGTTAAGCGGCAAATACACTGGTGGGGGCTCAGGCAACACACTGTACAATGCTAGAAATGAATTCCCCCTACTAGAGTTACTTTCAGAATGCTGAGTGAGTTGTAGTAGTATAGCCAACCTATTTAGGAGCCCTACAAATTTCCAAGGCAAGTTAGGATGAGTGAATCAAGTCAGAAGGAGAAAAGTACAGTTAGGTGACCTACTAGATATACCCAAGGATCAATTCATGCACCATCTCCTGTGGGAAATTACTCTCAGTTCCTTAGTTGTTGGTGCTCACTTCTTCCTTCTCAAATTATCACATATATGTTTAACTATTTAAATTTTTGCATGCCTACTAGAAGAGAAGTTTCTTAGAGGCAGAGATTTGTCTGGGCATACTCAGTGCTTTACATATAGTAGTTTGTTAGACTGGTTTGATATGGAAATGCATGATTCCTAAGAAATTTCTTTGATTTAATTAATATAAGAAGCAACTCCATACATACATATGTGTATGTGTGTGTATATATATATATATATACACACACATATATATGCATATATGTATATGTGATTTTTAAAATATGGGAAATGTGTAGATATAATATTTAAATATGAGATATAAATGCATTCAAATATATACATTTAAGTTTGTACATATTTACATATATATTTTTAAATATGTATGTGTATATATGTGTATGTATATATAATATATATATTTTTTTAATATAGGAATTTTCTTTTTGACTGTTTTCTGATCAACTAAAGCAAGTCTCAAACTAAAGTAGTTATGAACTGAAAAGATTTACAGGATCATTCCAAAGACATTTAAGATATAAGACAAATTATCCTGCCTGAAATGGTAATCACAAAAGGCATTTCTTTCAGAATCACTTGAGTGCTCTGGAGAGGAACATCTAGATGATAAGTTGATGGGCAGACTTAAACTACCATTTAATGTTTCTCAAATAAAACTCATGAAATAAATATAGCTGATCGCCTTCACTAAATTCCTTCATGTTTAGCTTTAATCAGTTATGTTTTGACAAAATTTGTATTCAGAAGTAATGTAGTATTAATAATAATTAACAAAATAAGTATTAAACAAATTTATATTCAGAAGTAAACAAATTAACATTGATCAAAGTCTGTTTTAAGTAGCTAATTCAACTGTCATACCATACTTGAAAATATTTATTCCTAATTCTAAAGTAACATAACCAATCATGTACTAATGTTTGTTATTTGGGGATTGATAAAGACAAATGATATTCATCTTACTGAAATTCAACTTAAAACCACATAGACCCCAAACATCATCAATTGGTGTTTTAACCTTCTCACCTTAAAAAGCTTCTCTGATAGTAAAGCTCATTCTAGACTTCAGGAAGTAGACCAAGTCTGTGTTTTATTTTTGGAAGAATAAATCAGTCAAAAGACATTTATTAGGTGTTACTGAGTGTTTATTAATATCTCAGGTGTTGTGTTCTGCCTTAGAATAATTATTACACACCAAGTACTTTAACCTCTGTTTGCTTCAGTTTTCTCAACTGTAAAATGGTGATCATAACAGTATCTACATTCCAGGGTTGTTTTGAGGATCAAATGAGATAATATTTATAAAATGCTTAGTACAGTGCCTGACACATAATAAGTGGTCTTCTTTTTCCTCTTCTTCTTCTTCTTCATTGTCTTTGTCTTCCTTCTTCTTCTTCTTCTTCTCCTCCTCCTTTTCCTTCTCCTTCTTCTTTTTCTTCATTGTCTTTGTCTTCCTTCATCTTCATCTTCTTTGTCTTCTTCCTCCTCCTTCTTCTCCTCCTCTTCCTCCTCCTCCTCTTCCTCCTCCTCATCCTCCTCTTCTTCCACCTCTTCCTCTTCCTCTTCCTTTTCCTACCCCTTCTCCTCCTCCTACTTCTTCCTCTCCTTCTCCCTTTCCCTCTTTTTCTTCCTCTTCTTCCTCCTTTTCTTCATCCTCCTTCTGTTATTGCTGTTATTGCTATTAATAGTCTGTGAATAAGCTAGGGCCTATTACCAACAATGATGTGTATGAGAAGAGTAATATAAAAGACAGTATCAAGGATACATCTCACTGGAAAATGAGGTGGGTTAGTTATGAGGTGAGAATGAGAAAAATGACATACCAACTGTTACATTAGCATCCACAAAGTACTCAAAGAACCAGAGAAAAACCTCTAACATGTTAGGGAGCTCTTTTGTAAAGGATATATGAAAAGACAGGGGCAAGAATGGCATGGGTTGATAATGTGTGGAAGACTTGTACTGTGTATTGGATAGGAGGTTACCCTCTTAATGAGATCCTGGATCCTCTGAAGTGTCCTAAGTAAATTTTAACCATTGATCCACTGTCTGTCAAGTAGAATGAAACAGGAGACTACCAGAAGACATTTACTATGTGCTAATTACTTTTCTGACAAGTAGGGATTAGGTTACAGTATGTAGGGGGATATCCACACTTAAAAAGGGAGAGCAGTATAAATCACAGGAGAGAGTGCAAAGAGTAAGGGAGTATTAAATTGAAATATGAAAGAAGCTAATTTCAAGAAAAAGATAAGAAATGACAGGTTATTAAAATGTGTTTTTCCTATTGTTTGAGATGGTTCAGCTTTTAACATGTACTGCACGCCAGTGTTTTCAAAGTAACAACTTTCATCACCATCATTATTACCTTCAAATTTTATGTTACCCACATGTACTGACGTGAGCATTATACAAATTTTTTAAATGCATGATTCTTAGAGAAGGAGCAGATAAATGTGTAGAAGAGCTGACAGTGAGCCATATCATGAACAGGAGAGAACCTCTTAAAAAGCACACTAAAAATAAACATTTACTATGTGGATG
Source organism: Vombatus ursinus (assembly GCF_900497805.2). Classification (NCBI taxonomy): domain Eukaryota; kingdom Metazoa; phylum Chordata; class Mammalia; order Diprotodontia; family Vombatidae; genus Vombatus; species Vombatus ursinus. Next base: position 1,647,750 of record NW_020944605.1, read on the forward strand.
GAGACCATTATCATGTTTCTCTGTGTGTGTGTGTGTGTGTGTGTGTATGGGGGAATGAATTGGAAGGAAGAATCTTTTCTGTGGCATCAGTCAAGGAAAAAAGTTTATCTTGTTTTCCTTAGATATTTCTAAGATATGCATAACTGGGTTACACTGCTTCCAGGCAAACTCTCTAAGTCATCATCTTGGGAAATAGCTTTTGTGGAGATACAGCTTGGCAAATGATCCTGCAGCTGCTACAGCCACATCTATCGAAGAACCAGAAAAAAAAAGTTCTTGTCTCCCAAGTCTTTGGCATTGTCAAAAGGTTCAATGTCTGAAATGGATCTAACTTTATCAATGGAAAAGATATTAAAGAAGAAGCCTTACCATTTGCTTTGACACTGAAGACTAAGGACCATGAGACTTTTTCATCTTCTATGTGTTGTCTTTCCTATTAGAATGTGAACTGCTTGAGAGCAGGAACTCTCTTGATTTTTATTTGATATCTTCAGTGCTTTGTATATATTAAGTGATTAATCAATGCTTAGTTTATTCATGTCAACTCATATAAAGTTATGCATTTATTTTTTTAGAAAGAAGACAAATAATGACAATACTTTGTTGGTCTTTCTGAAGGACATCTTGTCTCTGATGGAATAAGTCTATAAGACTGGTAGATAATAAAGAAGTGGTCAGTATAAGAAGACTGGAAAAAATTGGAGGCACCTACTTATTCTCCACTGAAACACACATTCTCTTCTTTTATACCCCTTTCAATATATTTCTCAGGAAAATCTTCATGAGTCAACCAACATTTTTCTACAGAGTTAGGGAAAGGTTTCTAATCAGATTATTTGGAGCCTGATTTTCTTCCTACTTCCATGCTACCTACAACCCCTTCAATGTCTACCATACTTTGATAGAGATAGCAAAGAAAAAAAAATTGGCACTTGTACACACATCAGAAAAAGTAAAGGCAGATTATTACACATAAATCTTTGTATGTAGCTGAGACCAAGGCTATAGCACCATTGTTAATCTTGTCTGAGTTGTCAGCATCTTGCATGTGTTTATCACGTATCTTTCCCACTATGTATGGCACTGTAACAAAGGGGAAAGCCCTGCTGAATGCTGCTAGAGCTGAATGTCTCATTTAGCAAAAGATGACTCTGGAAATGTTCCCAGATTATGCATCTGTCTCTCCAGCTTCCATTTTAGAGGATAAAATCAAATAGCGATGGCATGAAGACTAGTGTATTATTATTTTCCTCTGTGGATAGCACAAGACTTATTTTTTTCCCCTGCGCTATCAAGGGAGAAAAATATTTATTGAATATTCTGCTAAAAATCCCAAATTATGTAGCAACTGTGCATGAGGCTACAATGTGGTCTCAGTTTGTGCAGTTTTCTAGAGTCAGAAATTAGGCATGATATATGTGTATGTGTGTATGTGTGTGTGTAAACACACATTCTAGATTAGGTTTCCTTGTTTTTAACTCTCACTCTCTCTCTCTCTTTCTCTCTCTCTCTCTCTCTTTCTCTCTCTCTCATTCCTTTTCATTTCCTGCTGTAATAAAGCCACCTAAATATGATGTTATTTAATTCAAGTCAAATACTATGGTAGCTCAGATTCAAGGCAAACATAACTAAGGTGAGAATCTCCTCATCATTTATGTAGTATAGATATGTTCAAATCCAGGCATTTTGGGTAGTGTGAGTCCTATCGTACAGTGAGGTTAAAGAAAATATTCCTATTCTAGAATTTGTCTGGTAGTCTAGGCTTCCCTCCTGAACTGAGGGGGAGGGGCAGGTGATATTTTATATTTACGTATAGACACATATTTGTATGTAAATAATTTATTTTTATAAATAACTTAAATTTTCTTGAGGCAGGATGAGACTGCATTTACCCCCTGAATCTAAAAGGGAGATACTTTGTAGGATGCATATATATATGTATATATATATATATGTATACATAATATTTAATTTCTAGTTACTCTTTATAGGAGAGAGCTAGAGGGAGAGGGAGAGAGGGGATTGAGGAGGAAAGAGGGAAGAAACTACAGGAGAAAATGGGAAGAGATGTGATCAAGGCTATATGACCTTAAAAAGGAAAAAGGCTGCATCTTTATTGGGAAGTGAAGGAAGAATTGGGAAAAGAAGGAAGAAGAATTGGGGATGATGTCAAGGGGTTTTGAAGAGAAGGGGAGAAGAGCAAGCTCATAGCAAATATCCTCTCTTTTCTCAGTAAAGTTTGAGGTGAGGTTTTCAACTTTTAGAGTAGTGGAAGGAATAGTATGACACATTTTCTGGAGTAAATAGGTTCTGAACAAGAATGGGATAGGGCGTAGGTGTCAGACCTGCACCTGTGGTACTTATTTCACATGCACACCCTCCTCCCCATCCATGTGGTCCACAACAATCCCAAGCGCTGCAGAACCAGATTAAAATATATTTGGGAAATATTTAGCAAAATAAATAAAAATACAGTAAAACATATATCACATGGTCAAACTAAGTTTCCCTATAGGGATCCTTATTCATGGATTAGTGGCCTCCCATTTTTCCTGGAGTTTGGCACCACTGGGATAGAGAATCAATTAAAGAGGCGCAAAAGTGCCTTGTGGAAGTTGAGATTAGATAACATACACTTGTAGCAGACCCACACAACACAGATAAACTATAGAGATGATATAAAGTGAGGAGAAAAGTCTTTCCTCTTAGAATTATCTTAAGTGTTAGAGTATGAAGAAATATTATAACGATAATTCCATGAGGAATGATTATTGTGAAGAAGATATTTTTCTGTGATGACTGGCGAGGAGTTGAAGGACAGAGAGAAATGAAAGAGAAGAATCTTTCCTGTGTATTTAAGCTGTTTTCACCTTTTGCTTGTAAAAATGAACTAAATGGTCTATAAATGTTTTTACCGAGCTTTATAGTGAGGGTTTTGGTGTCTCTGGTTATGATCTTTCTCACAGTCAAAACACTGTTTATACATTTATTTGTTTCATAACTGATTACATCTGTTAATAGATTCCATAGACAGTAGTTTTAATATTTATTTAATCATAGAAGATTAAGGGGCTTACTGCATAGAGAAATATGAATAATTATTACTAAGGAGATTTCTCTAGTTTATTTAATATTGAATAAACTTGGGTAGAGGTTTGAACCAACTGCTTAATTAATGAAAAAAGAGGTCCCAAGTTTACTAATAAATTAAAAAAATAAAATATACTCCTGGATTACAATAGAACTCAAGATAATAAAAGTAATTATGGGAATCAATCAGGTAGCAGGATGAGCTAAGGCATGCTCTACAAGTGAATGTGGTTGACCTTAGAAACCTTGCTACGATGCTTTTCAGGTTATACATCTTTTATTTAGATTAGCCCATTTGATCTTTACAAGAACCCTGTGAGATAAGTAGTGCAAATATAATTAGATAAGTAAAGTGAGATTAAAGAGAATAAAAGATATACCTTTGGTCACAGAACTAGGAAAAATGGATTTGAATCTCAGTTTTTCAATTAAAAATTCACTCTTTCCACTTCACCACAATGTAGCATCCTGAGGTCAGAGCTATTAAAATATTACATTTCCTGAATCTCATGAAATGCTTGCTGAAACCTATATGAGGGACGGGGCTACCCTTTTTCAGCAAGGGGAGCTATTGGAAAGTACGTTTGTTTGGTGTTTTGTTTTCCCCAGATGGTAAGAAGGACAGAAGTATTGTAGAAGAAGAAACTGAGGTTCCTGTGGGAACTTTGGAGCTCCTCAGAAAGGGGATGATTGAGAGTGCACAGATCCCCCAGCAGCCTATAGCAGATTGCAAGTGAAGGCTGCTGCTTATTCCTAACTGAATATAATGGAGCATTGTCTGGCTCACTAACCCAGTAAGCTAGTAGGGCAGAATTTTTCTATTTCCTTGACTATCAACATTAGTGGCAATGATATCCCTTTTTCAGTCCCCACACCCCACCCGCACCATCCACTCATTGCTCAGTGGCAAACTAGTTTCACTTACCTTTAAATCTTGTTTATTTTCTGTATTTAAAAAAAAAACGGTTTTGTCTTAAAATAATGTTGATAAGCTGATTTGCTATAAAACACAACCATACAATAGTGCAGCTAAGTGGTGCAGTAGATAGAGTGCTAGGCCTGAAGTCAGGAAGATTCATCTTTATGAGTTCAAACCTGGCTTCAAACACTTACTAGCTGTATGATCCTTAGCAAGTCACTTAACCCTGTTTGCCTCAGTTCCTCGTTTGTAAAGTGAGCCAGAAATGGAAATGGTAAACCACTCCAGTATCTTTGCCAAGAAAACCCCAAAGGAGGTCATAAAGAGTCAGACAGGGCTAAAATGACTCAACAACAACCATGCAATGGAGGAAAGGCCAAAAGTTGAATGGAGATTAAATGCAGTAGGCTTGATTATATTCCCTCCATGACAGCTGAAAGAGGAGCTTAATATAGTAATCAATGAATAAGTATTTATTAACCACCTCATTAAGACTGTGCTAAGTGCTAGAGATGTAAATCAAATGAATAAAATAATCTCTATCTTCAAGGAGTATACTTTCCAAAGGCAGAGACAAATACATAGTATAAACAGCATAAATACAAATACAATAAATACAAGTAGTTAGGGAGGATGGAGCTGTAGCAGTGGGGTGAATGAGGAAATGCTGAATGTAGCTGTGTAGGTGCTTGCTATGTTGAATTGTGTTGAACTAACTGTCATAAGATTAGAGGTGAAAATTCCTATTTAGTAATTCCCTTGGATCAAGTGAACAAAAAAAATCAAGCAGTAATATAGTACTTTGACAGAAAGAATAAAATGTGCCCTCCAAAGGCCAGTAAGGTTGAAAAAGTTATGTAAACTTTTGACATTGATAGGATCCATTCAAATAATTTGTATTTTTAGGTATTAAAATATATGATATACATGTAAACTCAAATTTAAATAGTATATATATACATATCATATATGGGAAACAAAGGCTTAAATTCCAATTAAATGCTTCTATTATAGTTATCTTCTCACAACAAAGAATAAAGATTAATACAGAAAAGAAGCAATATATTAAAACTAACTGTTATGAAAATATGAAGTTATTTGATATATACACACATATATATGCATATATATATATACATATATGTGTGTATGTATGTATGTTTCCAAACTTATAGTTTAAGTGGGAATTACCAGTGGGAAAACAACAATGTAGCAGAAGAGTAACTGCTCTGTAAATTATAGTCTTAGATATTTGTCTGGGTTACTTGAAGGCTAAATGACTTGCACAGAGTCACAGCCATTGTGTCAGAGGTGAGACTTCAGTCTAAGTCTTTCTGATTCCTAGGCTAGCTCTATAACCCTTATGCCATGTTTCTCTTAATCTATTAATTAGATCACAGCATAAATATAAGTATGTAGTTTGCATATTTGAATAATAATCCAACTTCTATGCTTGACCAAAAAAAAATCTATTTTACTCTGATGTATCCCTTTAAAATTGTCAAAATAATGTCTACCATAGCAGTGGCCTATTCCCATAGACTTTGATAAAATAGGATTTTCACAATGCGCGTCATAGATCTTAGATCCTTAGCAGACATGTATTACACTGTACTTCTCTTTTTTCAATAATAAGCCATGAGTTACTTTCTTTCTCTCTGCTCTAACCCCCCAATATAGAGCAGATGAGATTTGATTACAGAATTCTTCTCCATTCCAGAAAATACAAGCACATTTAGACTATAAACAGAAAAAGTGACCTACCCTTGTCGATCCTTATATATCTTGTTAACTTTCTCCCACTGGAAATTTAGTTGAGTTAGAGCTTCTTTTATCTTAGTAGCTTCCACAGATGTAGCATTTTGTAAAGCTTCCGTCTTCTTATTGTGAATGACCTCAACCTGACTTGAAATTCTTTGTAGGCTGTCCTTTACCTTCTGCAATATTGAGATATAAGGGGGAAAATAACAACAATCAAAATGAGTCTGATTGTAAGGACAAGGAAATATATATATATATATATACATGTTTTATATATACAATAAATAATATTATGTAATATATGTATATAAATATAATACCTCAGAATAAACAAGCAGCTCTTTACATATTCATTGTCAAGACTCAAAACATTTTTTGGGGTAGAGGGCAGTAGGGAATAGTAATGTATTTAAATCTGGGTTTGTGTTTTTTTGGTGAGGCAATCGGGGTTAAGTGACTTGCCCAGGGTCGCACAGCTAGTAAGTATCAAGTGTCTGGGGCCAGATTTGAACTCAGGTCCTCCTGACTCCAAGGCTGGAGCAGTATCCACTGTGCCACCTAGCTGCACCTTAAATTTTTTTTTTAATAACAAAAAAAGCCACAATCACTCAGAAGTTCATTGCTGGAAAAAATCTCTGAGGTCATTTCATTCAACCCAGGCTGTACAAGAGCCCCTTCTCTGTCAAAGCATATTTCCTCCTTTTTAATTTCAAATTTCTTTTTTTACATAATATGAACTTAATAAGCAATTAATACAAACACTCTACTGTCTCTTCAAATAGTTAAAAACAGCTACATGTCCCTCCCTGAAAGCCTTTTCTAGGTTAAATATTTTTAATTCGTTTAGTCAGTCTTAATTTGCCAGTTTCACTGTCTCTTGATGTGTTTTATATTTTAAAAAAATTGAGACAAAATAAGTCCTGCTTCTTGAACAAATTTGCTTAAAATATATTTTTAAAAATAGTCATTTAATAGTGTTACATGATAGAAGTATACTTTGCTTAAACTCTAAAACTTTAATGTATATTCAGTTAGCTTAGCTAAAGTAACCTGAATTTAGGATTAGCTAATAAACTCAAGTCAAGAAGTCTATTCTCAAATTAACAGGTTTCACCTGACTATCTAAGCATTGTCCCTTTATCACTTCTCCCCAGACTCAATATTAATTTGTCTCTACAGCTTGGACAATGAAGGAAGATAACTCTGACACCAAGTAGCCCCAGACGTGAACACTGAGCTCAATGCTCTAACTATGTTGAAACCTACCATTGATGTATCAGGAGAATTCAAACTACAGATAGAAAGCAAAATCTGGCCCATTGTCTTTATGTGCTGCTTAAGGAACTAACGTTAATTGTTACATTTTTAAAAATGAAAGAAAATTTTCCTTAATTTTTTTTTAACATTCTTATCTCTTGGACAGTATAAAAGTAGGTGTAGATGGATTTGTTCTACAGAGGCTATCGTTTGCCAAGCCTGGTAGATAATCCATACAATCTCCTGACAAAGGCAATAAATGTTCCTAGCTAGATATGAGAAAGTCTTTTTAAAATCCAGAAATGTTGGCTACCTGTCATGGGGCTAAATGAAAAAGAAGGCTCTTCCTTCTTCCCCAGGTTATATTCCTTGAGAACAAAACAGCAAGAACTTCAGAGACAGTCATACTCTTAGATAAGAGCCAAGTTTGCCTAGTCAGTTATCCTCAGAGGTCATCATCTCTAAAAATATGACCTGCACAGGAAGGTTTGCCAGCTCCTTTATTATATAGACAGTTATCCCCAGAGTAGCAGGGTTAATATTTAGGGGTCCTGACTCTCCCATGAACTTAGGAATAAGACATAGCACCCTTGGGTCAATCCTGAAAAAACTGACCCAGAGGAAGACACACAACTTCTAAAAATGGAATACCACCGTGCTATAAGAAATGATGAGCTTGATGATCTTAGAAAACCATGGATAGCCTTGCATGAAATAATGAAGAGTGAAATGAGCAGAACCAGGAGAACGTCGTATACTGTAACAACATTGTTTTAAGAACAACTTTGAGTGAATGAGTAATTTTGACTATTATTATAAATACCCAAATTAACTACAAAGGACACATGAAGGAAGACATTATCTGCATCCAGAGAAAGAACTGATAAGTAGAGGTGTGTATAGAATGGTTTTACGTACACATATACATACACATACACATACACAAACACATATTTGTGCCTAATAGTAACCATCTGGGGAGGGGGGGCAGCAAGGGAAGAAAAAAAACAACAACACAATTATATAACAAATCCACTATGTATTTAAAAGGAATAGCAAGTTGTAAGTAACAGATTTGCAATTTCATGTACAATCATCTTTTTTTGTATTCTATTATTTTATGGAATGCTTGTTTTATTTCTTAAGTTCAGAATAAATTAAATAAAATTTAAAAAGATAAATAAAAATAAAAATGCACACGTAGGAATAGAAACCAGACACAGAAATACAGGAATCCCTCAGAGTATAATGTCCTATGTAAATAACCTTGTCTGGGAAATTGTAGAGTTCATGCTTTACAAAAATCTGAGAAAGGCAAACCCCAATCCTATGTAATATTGTCGAGGGATATGGCATGGTGATTAGTGTTGTTCAGTCACTGTTATTTGCCTCATTTTGACTCATTACTAGATGAATTTCGCAATATAAATGCTTCTTATCCACTCCAGAAGTGGTATCAAAAAATCTATAACTTAATTTATCATTTTGTTCATTCTGAACCCCAAGCTAAGGACAGTACTTCTGGCAAAATACCTCAGTGTTAGAAACATCTCCCTCTAAAGATATTTCCCCTTCAGTTGCTTCCTCCCAATAAGTAAACACCAACTAACAACTGCAAATAATAATCACCGTTTAAAAAGTGGTCAAAGTGGTTAACCAAGTCAACATTTAAACAAAGAAATGTAAACAAAATTTTTCCATATTCCCAGGGGAAAATGTTTCAGGCTCTGATGGTAGGTTTAAGGAAAGGAAGAAGCTGTCTAGGAATCTGTAATCTGTTTTGTTTTGATCAACACAAACTTGATTCCCCAGATTTCATGCCCAATTACCCCAAGAAATCTTGCTTCCAGAGTTCTTGCCCATTGCTCTGTGGTGCGTGCTTCTGCCTGTGTTGTTCCCTTCCTGATGGGCAATGAACAACATTCTTAGAGCACAAAAACAGAGCAGTCTTCTTATTTTATCGTCATATCTCCAGTGTCCAGCACAATGTCTCCTACATAAAGGTGTTTAGTGAATATTTTATTTTGTGGAAACTAGTGAGTATATTATACCAGGAGGCACCAAAATTGGACAGTGTGAAGTGCCAAAGAGGGGAAAAACATTCAAGGGAAGAACTAAATCCACCTAAACAGACTCACCCCACAATAAACTGGAATCTCTGATATGAGAGATGTACACACACCTGCCTAAAACAAGACATGGCCAGATCTGAAGTGAAGTCAAAGAGTAGCTGCAGGCCTCTTGAATCTATTGTAATCTTAATCTTAACACTTGGAATAGCTCTGAGCTTGGGAAATTTTGGAGCTACTTTGAAGCCTGGAAATGGGCAGTTTAGAATTTTGGGGAAGCAAACTACAAGACAACAAACCTTTTTATTGTAGGTTTTTGTTTTTGTTTTTTTTTTAACATGAAAGTGAAGTTTTTGGAGAACATTTCTTGGCATATTTTCAGAGAGATTGTACACAAATGTCCATCAAAATCAAGGAGAATTTTTTTGAATTTCCTCTTCATATGTGTTAAAGATACAAGCAAACGGCTAGAGTTGATCACAGTAAATGTCTTATCCATTTCCTCAGTTTACAATTTGAACCATGATATCTAGTAGCTCTTATAATTTTAGTTTTATTTCTATAGAACTAGATTTTTAAGAGACTTAAAAATTAGAACCATACTCACTACCATTTTCATGGTGACAGTAAAATCATCTAAGCGTATAGTATATATTTTTTCCTTTAAAATTTTGAGTACTTTGCCTTTAGCATTAAATTTTTAAAAATACTGTATTGTTTAATTTTTAGTTAAATCTCTTTATAATTGTATACTTACCTATCAAACATTTGTTCTCATAAAGTTTTCAAGGATAACAACCCCCCTGATGATTTAAAGATTTTTGAAAGATACTTATGTTTATGTAGACAAGATGACATGTGGTGGATGTGGTATGTTACTGAAACATGTTATCAATGGCAACTTGCACATCAATCAATCAATCGATTAAGCTCTGATATGTTCCAAGCACTGTGCTAGGCACTGGGGATACAGGTATAAAGTATGAAATAATCCTTATCTGCAAAGGTCTTACATTCCAATATGGGAGACAGCAAATATATTTCATATATCTATATTTATACACACACAAATATGTTTATATATAGATATGTACAGATATTAAATGCATTTCATTTAAGTCTCTTGTCTCTTATCTTTCAACATATATGTGTATATATAATATGTATATATGAAAACAGACATATATGTAGTAAATATAAAGTTAATAAATACAAATTAATACAAAGTTGTTATGAAAATTAGTCAATGAGGACATTAATAATTTGGGAGATCAGGAGCAGCTTTTTTGTATATGATGGTGCTGAGACTATCATAAAGGAAGAGAGGGACTCAGATGCTATGGCTAAAAGGAAGATGCATGTGATGGAGTATCATATCTGAGGAACAGAGAGAAAGCCAGTTTGGCTGGATCTTCGAGGTCAGGAGGGGAATGTCTGAAATTTAGGTGGGGAGCAGGTTGTTCAGAGCTTTAAAAGCTAAACAAAGATGTTTATATTTCTATTCAAAGGGGAGTTTCATATGAAAGACTTTACTGAGAAATTTGTGGGTAAAAAATCACAAGTTCAATCATGTATTGAGAATGAATGGTAAAAGATGGCCATCCCAAGCACCACATTGGTAACTCAGTGTTGGAAGGTATTTCATCAGTGTGGGAATCATACCCTTCATACCATTCTCTCATGTGGATTGTGATACATATACACTATGTCATCCTATACAGTTCTTGTCTGTTTCTTTCAATAAATCTTTCACAGAGGACTTGCCATAATGGTTCTCTCAGAGATATTAAAAGGACAAGAGGCTTTAAAGGCTCCAGAAAATAGCTTAAATTCACTGTAGGTCATTTATGGAAGGATTTGGACAAGAAATACATGGGACTAGTTGGTGTGGATAAGTTATACTATACACTAATGAAGGGAATTCCCATATCTATGGGATCATATGTCTTTCAGAGAATTTTTATTTTAAGCACTATTTTGAGTTCACATCTTTAAAGAATATAAGGATTATAGATTTTTATGTTTGAATAAATATAATTTTAACTCTTTATATTAAAAAAAGTATCTCATTGTTACTTATAAAGACCACTGTCATATAATGGTCAAATGTATGCATTGCTAATGAGGGAAGTATGACTGTAAGATTGCATGAAATTTGTCACAATGAAAAAAACTAAATTTCAGGTATCTGTAAGGGAGAAAGATAATTTTATTTATTTATTTATTTACTTTTTGCTTTTTGGTGAGGCAATTGGAGTTAAGTGACTTGCCCAGGATCACACAGGTAGGAGAAAGATAAGTTTAGTAAAAAAAAAAAAAAACAAAACAAAAACAAAAAAACAAATGATACTTCATTTTATCAGTATATTTATGCAAATTCTTTAGAGTTATAAAAACTAATTTGGTTTTTACAATTGCCTATAAGATAATGGTAAATAGAGTCTTGGAGCCAAGAAGACATGGATTTAAATTCTGTCTCTAATATATAAAGGTATTATTGCCTTGGGTAAGTCACTTAACCTATTAGTGTTCTAGGACACTCTCTAAGATTATTAGTTCCAGAGAAGGTGCCAATCTGGATTGATGGAGGGAGTTCCCTCACCCAGAAGTTACACTAATGAAATCAAACATCCAGTCCCCATCCTCATTTTATATATGAGGAAATTGAAATGAAGTGGACTTCCTTGGGTCATAAAGTTAGTATCTTTCCTGTCTTCTCATGGTCTTCTACAAGACCGAGCTCTTCCATTTATAATAATATAATTCATATATATATATGTGTGTATATCATGTATAATTGTCAGATATCACAAATGTCACATCCTACACACATTTCAAAACTGAAAGGGTAACATTTCAGATATTTTTCTATTTGAAGTATTAGAAAATATTAAATCAATAGTTCAAATTATGTGTAGGTATACATAATGATATTTTCCTAAGCCAATGATATCAGCATAAGGTTAAATATTTTCTTCAAAGAACTAATAATATTATCAAATTATGACACTATTTTCCCAATTCTATCTCCAGAAATGGCTGATGTCAATGGGTAATAGATATATCACCTTAAGGAACACTTTCTTAAAGATTCCATGTGGCTTACAGCTATGAAGCAAAGATCCCTTTGTCAATCTTGCTTAATGCCCAGTATTTAGTGGCAAAACAAAATGTTACTGTTTTTAAATTTAATTTTACCTTAATCGGCACAGATAGAATTTTGATGCCAAAATTCTTGAATAAATGACTGAAATTGGATTCTTACAACAATTAGAACAAACATCCAATCTCTCCTTAATCCATTGTAATATAGCTTCTGTCACCATAACTGCTAACAGTATACTTTTTAGAAGTCACCACTAATCCTTTTTACTAAATCTATTGACTTTTCTCTCAGTGCCTATTAAATGTTTGTGAAATTGAATTTCTTCTTCTTTCCTTTCTTTTTTCTTCCCTTTCTCCCTCCATGCTTCCTTTTCATTCCTTCATTTCTTTTCTCCTCCCTTCCTTCCCTCCTTTCTTTCTTCCTTCCTTCCTTCTTGATGTCAACATGCAATATACTCATTCCCACTTCCAAACCTTTACTCCTACTCTTTCTCCCACTTGAAATGCTTTCACTTTTCTTTTCTACCTATCCAAATTGTGCTCATCCTTCAGAGCCAATCTTGAATCGCATAAAAGCCTCTTGTATAAAACTTTTCTTGACTACTACAATCCATATAGATGTCTCTCTTTTCTGAATTCCTATCACACTAGTTTAGACAACTGATTATTTTGTTTTTTTTATTATTATGTTTCTCCAGGTGTGTATAATAAATTCTAAACAAGATCATAAGTAACCAGAATATGTGGATCATGCCATATATTCCACTTGCGTCTCTTCTCTGCCTCCTTTTAGTGCCAACCAGAACAAGGAAAAATTGTTTTGAGTTTGGGGCATCAAATTATGAATCCCCTGCCAACATACACTTAAACACACAAGAGAATCACAGAATCTTTAAATTTTGGTTCATTGTTTTTGAACCAAAGAAATACATTCAGTTTCATACAGATGTTTTATAAAATTTTCAAATATCTCCCTATTTATTCCATTTTGCTTTCGTCAGTTATTGAACTATTGCAGTAAACAATAGATTAAAATTTTTATCTGTATCTCCTGGCAGTTTCTAGCAACCTTAACGCTACATCTTGGATAAATAGTAACATATGCTCTTCTTCCATTCACACAAATGTCTCCTTTGAGATCCTCAGATACTAGATTATCAAGGGAACAGAAAGGTGAAAGAGTTTTGCTATCTTGTTCTAAATATTTCTGAAAGTCAACTATTTCTACTCAGCAACAACTAAACCAAAAACTATTTAATTCTCTCTGTGATTGGTACATGAGTTAAGCTGCATATATAGACTGTTTCATTAAAAAAACCTGACGGTCTACTTTTCTATTCATGGAGGTATGTTTGTAACAGAATAATATAATTGCTTTTTTCTCTTATATAAAATTACAGTGATGATATTGGCGTTCTCCATTTTTTTTCAGGAATAAAATAGGAAAAATGTTTCTAAGCATGGTTAAAAACCTTTCTTTTGCAATAAACAGACAAGACCAAAGGTGGGGAACCTAAGACCTTGAGGCCAAATGTTGCCATGTGGTGGTTCCTCACCCATGGACAAGCCTATCAGAGAAGTTTGTTGAGAATATGAAATAAGGTTAAATAAAAGAACTTTGAGAACTATAAAGTGCAGCAGACATGTAAGTTATTATCATTATCGCCCTCTCCCCCAAAAAGGAAGGCTAGCAGATAGGAATACACACAACATGAGTTTACAAATTACAGAGACTCAGTAGCTTGGCTTACATACAATATATGCAATATATTAAGTCCTTCTTAATTACACCCATTTAAGTTTATAAAATTCTTCCTGTTCTTGTTAGGCCATAAACAGGACTTCTGTCATACTTATGATCTATGCAAACCCACTCTGAATAGAGGAAAAGTTGGAGTTTAGGTCAAGATTGAAAATAAGAAAATATTTTCTTGAGATAAGTCTGTTACAGTCCCATTCCATGAATCCACCTTTACATCTTTTCTAATGTTGACCACTGGAGCTTAAAGAGTACTTCAAAATGGCAAAAAAATTTCTGAAAATTGCAGAGTACAAGTGGTACAATTCTTGAGAAAAATCACTCTCATAATTATATGTCAGGAGACTATTCCATGCCTCCTGAATAAAAATGCCTAAGTATTTTAAAATGGAAATATCTTTGCTCTTAATGGCACACAGAAAAAAAATTCTCGAAGATACCGTATTTGAACATAACTAGACAAAATCAGTGAAAGTGAATGCTTGCTTTTCAGTGATCACTCTAGTTATATCAGATACTTGGTAAGAGGAGGACTAGGATGGAATGAGAAAAGCCTATGAGGTAAAATATAAATCATAATTTTGTAAGAATCTCACCAAGAAAGCACTTACTAAGGAATATTTCTGTGTAGAAATTGCATTATTAAACTTCAATTTTAATGGCTATGTGATCTCATTCATTAACCTATTCTTTCCATCAGTGCAGATTTGTAATTTACTATATTTTCCCTTACTGTGCAATTTCCCCCACAGATCTGCCACAGAAACATCTACTTCTGATCTTTCCACCTTCTACCAGCCAAGTATCTGAACCATACCTCTGCCATTTCTCATTCTTTTCACAAGACCGGGCCATCTTTTCTTCTGATTATATTACATCTTAGGTGGCATTCCTATGTTATTTTCTATGCATAGGTTATAACTGAGAAGGAACTGAAACCTATCTATGCTTATTATGTATCTCTCAGTTGCCCCCAGGTGATCTGTAACTCTGATTCTTTGGAAATGATAGTGGTCCAAGACCCAAATCTACATGCCACTACTACACCAAAAAGATGGATTTTTTTTTTGTTGGGGAGTAAATCCAGATCATTCAAACAACTATGTACTTTCCAAAAAAGTCATCCAGTAGATAGCTAGCCATCCTCTTTCTGAGCTCTAGACTCTGTTCCTTGTCATTTTGTAATAGCTGATCTAAGTGTATACTTTAATGGCCCTCCATGGAATGGAATTCAAATAATTATCATAATCTGGATAGTATGCATTTTCATCCATTTAGTTTTTCCCATTTGGATAGGGGATCTCATTAAGGAAATGTCGTAATGTTCTGAAGCTTGATGAAGCCAGCACAAAATCATACCCAAATAGGAATATCTGGAGTACCTCACTATCTGTAGGAAATTCCTCTTCTATTTGGACACTACACAGGGCATCTTCCAAAGCAACGGCAGATACTTTGGCTAAATATGCCAAATAGGCTAAATAAGCTAAATATAATCTTATCATGTACATGGGTGACTTGTTGAAAGTTATGCTTTGACTGAGATAAAAGCTGTTTTTTTTTTTAATACAACATAGTGGGATTTCATATCCTGTCTATCTTTGTAATTTGTGCTTATAAAATGTGGTCCAATGTAGAAGAGTATTTATGGAAGCTTGACTGTTTCCTTGATATTTCTCTTGAAAGTCACTAATTAAGTAAGGGGTATTGGTGGATACTTGTTATCCCATGTGAGGCTTAGGTCAGTGATCTCTTGAACTGAGGACTTCTGAGCTGTAGTAGACTAGGCAGATTTGGCGTCTACACTGCTGTGCATCAGTATGGTGCATTCCCAGTAGTAGGAGAGCCACCAGGCAGCTGGTGGTTCAGTAAATAGAGAGCTGGGCCTGGAGTCAGGAAGACTTGAACTAAAACTTGGTTTCAGCAATTTATTAGCTGTGTGACCCAGGGTCAATCATTTAACCTCTGTTTGCCTCAGTTTCCTCAACTGTAAAATGGGGCCAATGATAATACCTAACTTGTAGGGTCGTTGTGAGGATCAAATAAGATAATATTTATTTTTTAAAAAAAGTAATTAGCACAGTACTTGGCACATGGTAGATGCTGCAGAAATGTTTTTTTCTCTTCTCCTCCCCAAGGCAGGGTGAATCAGCACAAGTGAGAAATGGTTAAAATTCCCTTGTTGATCAGTAGCAGGTCTATGAATAATTCTTGATTATACCGTGTGTATGATTTTAAAAAGAAGGGCACTAGTCACCTCCTTTTTACTAAATCCAGTGACCATTTCTTAGTCCCTTGTTGCTGTTGTTTGTCCTTCATTCTCTAAGAGGATCAATGACATCATGAGGATGATGTCTTGACTTGCGCATGAATTGTATAAAGTCATCAGACTTACTCTTTTTTCCAGAATTAATGAAGTCCAATGGCAAGACAAAGTTCGAGATGACTGGTAATAGCCCAGGATACACTGGGTGACCTTGTTCTTTCTAAATTAAGGTCTTTCCCAGATCTCTCCACTCTAAGAGTAAGGGCTGGGTGAGAGTTGAGACAAAAGATGCTTCAATTTATCATCTAGAAGATATCAGTCTATGAGGGGAAGACCCTCAGAGTTTCTATTCAGAACAGATAACAATTGCTATTTACAGTAACTCTAAACCATCAGAACCTAAACAGTGAACCACAGAAGTCTGGGTTGGGGCTATTATTTGCCATTCTATGAAAGCCAGAGTGATTTGGGTTTTAAGGTAGAATCAAATAGCTCCATTTAAAATAGTCAAAGGATATGAACAGGCAATTTTCAGACAAATAAATCAAAGCTATCTATAGTAATATGAAAAAAATGCTCTAAATCACTACTGATTAGAGGAATGAAAATTAAAACAACTCTGAGGAACCACTTAATACCTACCAGTTTGGTTAATATGACAAAAAAAGGAAAATGATAAATATTAGAGGGGATGCAGGAAAACTGGGACACTAATTCATTCTTTGTGGAGTTGTGAACTGTTGGAACAATGCCCAAAGGGCTATAAAACTGTGCATACCCTTTCATCCAGCAATATCAGTTTATATCCTAAAGATATATTTTTAAAAAGGGGTGAAATGACTTACTTGTACAAAATATTTATAGCAACTCTTTTTGTGGTAACTAAGAACTGGAAATCAAGGGGATGTCCATCAATCCCTTCCTTCCTTCCCTCCTTTTTTTCCTCCTTCTTTCCCTCATTCCTTCCCTCCTTTCCCTTTCGTTCATTTGTTTGTTCGTTCGTTCCTTCGTTCCTTCACTCCCTTCCTCAAGTCTTCTTTACAAAATGACTAATATGGGAATATTTTGTATGATAGCACATGTATAACTTAGATTGCTTACCATCTCAGGGAAGGGAGAGGGGAGAGAGAGACGGAAGGATAGAGTTTGGAACTCAAAACTAAAAAAAATACAAATATTAAAAATTATTTTAACATGTAATTGGGGAAAAATACAATATTATTAAAAATACAATGAGTTTTTTTTGAAGCTTATCTTTCCAAAGCCATATTTCAAGAAATCAAAAATGAAAACCACGAAAGACAAAAAGCAAATTATTCCAGCTTTTTGAAAAAAAAAGTAATAAAAAATAAGCAAATAAGAAGGAGGAGGAGGAAGAATAGCAGCCTTCTTCAACTAACTTCTGCTTGAATTGGCAGGTTGGGTCCCCAGAGGGCAGTGACTACTACTCTCAGATAACATAGTAAAGAAGTTAATACAAAATATTCTTATCAGGATCTAGGTCACTTCTTCCCACAAATACAGCCTCCATGCGAGGAGTAAACTTAAACTTAGACCACCATAATTATAGTTAGGCACACATTTAAGAAATATTAGTTCCTAATGTTTATTGAATTGAGTTGACTGCTTTTTTTTTTCTTAGCATTTTACATTCCCTATTTCTTCCTTGAAATTCTTTCCTTTCTTGACTACACTAGTTCTCATACTTCTCAAAATCTTTATCTTATTTTCATATAGATCAAAAAGTGGTCATAGCTATTGATGACTTCTTTATCATCCTTTAAGGTAGTAACATTGTCAATTTTTGGCCAAATCTTTGGTGTCTTACCTTTTGTGGCATAGCTTATAAAAATAGTCCATCAAAGTTTTTAAAGTAGAGTTGGTTCCAACATGTCTTTCCTCTGTATTCTTAGTCCTACCCAATTATTCTTCCTGGATTCATCTGCCTAAGTTTTATTTACATTTCTTTAGATTGCACTTGTTTGAATGCAAATATGATGGTTCCACTGTCATTGATGATGAAATTTAATTGTTATTGAAATGCTGACAAATGTGTTCTGCTTTCTATCTGTTGGACTTTTGCCAGCTGCATCCACAAATACTCTTGGAATGACATGGCTTAGTTGGGTCTCATGCCAAGCTCTCTATACATTTGCTTTTTATGCAATGTTTTTGACTATTTTATGAGGCAATACTGCACATAAGCACCTACAATCCTGTTTTTTCAGGCTTTAAAAATGTTTGGTTAATATTACTTTATCTCACTGTTACTTCTCAATATCTCCTCATCCTCCCCCAATACTGTAATTCTTCCCCTCTTCTCCAAAGTACATTTAGCAATATCTAAAAACACATACTTCATGCTACACCTCTAGTGCACCACTACCACTATTTCACTATTCTTCTGAGGTCATAATTAGTCATATTGTTTTGAATGCAAAGATGTTGTTTAGGGGTTTTCCTAAATAACCTCAAAATAGATTATAAAAGACCTTTCTAAAGAAAGCAACAACAACTGACAGAAGTTCATCAGTCATTCAGATGGAATTATAGGGCACTGGCTAAAAGCAACAGACAATACACTGGAAAGTTCAACTGCTTAGCTGGCTAAAGGATCATCATGTTCTTGGTGGCCTTTAAAAATGATGGCATCTCTAAGGAAAGAGTTTAGTCTTCATTTCCCTCCCCCTCCCACCTTTGTTCTTCTTAGGGAATGGAGGAAAGGAGGTAAGAGATTACTTTCTCCTCCCCTTTCAAATGACAGTGGTATTTAATGGAACAACATCGGACAGCATCCAATGAAGCAAAGTCTAGCCTTGGATTCAAAATGAATTGGTGAGAAGACTCTAGCATCAAGAGCCATGATCCTTTTCAGAAGATGGAAGGCTTTAGATCTAAAACTCCTTCTGGATCTAAGGTATGGGTTCAATTCTTTTAAAACTATAGATAGATAGGTAGATAGATAGATAGATAGATAGATAGATAGATAGATAGATAGATAGATAGATGATAAACAGTATCCTAAGCCAAAATTTCAGCTGAGCCTAAAGCTGAATATGTCAGAGATCACAGCCACATATTAGAGTTACAAGCTTTGCCTGGTAGCAGGCGTAGGCGGCCCATTGGAGCAACTCATTCATCTAAAATATTGCACTTCACAAGGAACAGTACAGGGAAACAGTGAGAAGGGAGGAGAGAGGGGACAAAAATACTGAAGGTGTAAGTTGCCTTGGCCACATGTGTTGTCTGTATGTAAGCCTTAATTCTATAGGTATAGCTAGCTAGATATAGACAGATACAAACATATCCATACACACATGCATATATCTATATATCTATATCTATACTGACGTCCTGAGCATTAGTGGGACAGTATAGCCCAGTTTTATGTGGAATTTTTTTTTTTTGCTGCTTTTCTTGCTATGCCATTTTTAAAAATGCCTTTACTTTGAGCTAATTGTATTCTCTGGCTATCAAAAATTAAAAATACTCATGGAAGTTTAAAAACTAATATTTTAGGAATTTAAGACAGAGTACTTCGAAACAGAGGTTATAGTTTCTTAGGAGACCCAATCTTTGGCTACAGGCTGGAGAGAGTGTTCCAAAGAGACACTACCTGAAAGTGAATTTACAATTTACTAACTAAAGTGTTTTCCAGAATCTTTTGACCTCACTGTGTTGACTTTTATCTTTGTATCCCTAGTGCCTAACACAGTTTCTGAAACACAGTAGGTGCCTAATAAATGTCTGTTGGTGAATTGAAAATCAATTAAGATCTTATATTAAATGTTGATAAGCAAAGGCAATACCTTTGCTTTTTTCCATTTCTCATTTTTTAGCATCATTGGCTTATTGGAATAATGTAGGCTAACTTTAATATTGAACTACATAAACATTGAATTATTAAATATAAATTAAATATAAAAATAAAAAGTATATAAAGTATCTTCTCACTTTTATCTCTGTTAATTGATGTTGATCTTTAATTTTCCACTAATCAATGCTTTAATTAAATCCAGACAGCTGATTGTTGCCAGTCTTTTCTAGTCTGGTAACAGATAGTAATTTTCCTCTTTTGTGACATTCGCAGGATTTGTCATGCCCAATGTCTTCTGGCTAACTACTTGAAGGAAATATTCAGTGTATATGTGTTTTTTTAGTAGTCTGCAAAGATTTGACTTCAACTTGAACCACATTTTTGAACATAACTTTTTTTTGTTGTTGTTTTTGTTTTTGTTTTCTTGCCATCCTCTTTTGTCCCCACCTTCTCATTGAAGTCACCAAGTATCAGTTTCCATGTTTATTTGGTTGAGAAATTGCTGTCAGGTTCTTGAAATAATTTCTATACCTTTTAATTTGCTGCAAGATATATGAACCTAGAAGATACAATTTGCCGTCATGATTAAGGCAAGATAACCAAGTGCCCCATAAAATGAATTCTATTGTCTTTGAATGACTGACGAAATCAACTCTGCCAATCCTTGAAGTTTCCTTTTGTTTTCTGATTTCATCTACTTCAAGAAATGTCACGATTAAAGTGGTTCATTCTCCTTTTACAAACAATTGATTGATAGCTTTGTTTTCACAATTCCTTTATTTCCAAACCTATCTCTCTCCCCTACCCCTTCCAGAATATTCCCTTGCAACAAAGAATAAGAAAGAAAGGAAAAACAACAGTTTAGCAAAACTAATCAGCACCTCAACTGAGACCAACAGCAAATGCGATCATTTTACATGCACAGCCCCCACCTGCAAGTTAGGAACATTTTTTTTTCATCTCTTCTTCAGGGTCAGTTTTGGTCATTATAATTACACAGCGTTCAGTTTCATGGTTTTGCCTCATCTTACAGTTTTAATTATTGTATAGATTATGAATATTGTTTCCCTGTTTCTGTGCACAGAATCTTCATACACAATATTTCATTCTGCATTGATTATTCTAAATTATTGCACGCTTCTCTGTATTATTTCTTAGAATACAGTAATATTCTTAGAATACAGCAATATTCTATTACATTCATATACCACAGTTTGATTAGCCATTCTCAAATTATGGACTAAATCTACCTTACTTCCAGTTTCTTGTTTAGTTCACCTATTTCAATAATATAACTCTTTGATCACTGGACAAAAAGCACACATTTACAGTACCACAATTTTCTTTTTTGTCTTTGTATTTCAAGCATGTATCACATTGTACTGCCTACACGAATCACTTAATAAAGCTTATGGAATTTAATTGAACAGTTAAGACAGTATTTAATGGGAGTGCTAAAAATTGTGATTCCTATGAACCTCTGCTCTCCTTTTGGCCACTTCACAGTGACTGAAAAAGCCACACAAGACTGAAGACCATTTGTATCTTAAATGATTATTTCATGGTTTGCCATGGACAGTGAATTCAACACCTAGTGCCCAATCTACAAAGATGAACTTCTCTGTAGTTACTTAGGTTGGTCCTTAAATAATAATAATGACTAAAAATAGCAAATGTTTATATAGAACTTTAAGGACTGCAAGGCACTTTACAAATATTATCTCATTTAATCCTTGCAACAATTATTATTATCTTCATTTAATAAATGAGAAAACTCAGGCAGATAGAGGTTAAGTGAGTTGCTCAGATTCATATAGCTAGTGTCTGAAGGAGGATTTGACTCCCAGTCCTATTCTCCAATCACTGCACTTCCTAGCTGTCTCATTAGACTCAACATATTGTCAAACCCTACTCAGCTTTCCTAGTTTTATACAGCCTTTCTAGAACTTATATTCTGTTAGCATAGGTATGATATGGTCACCTCAATAAAACATCAGATTAGGATTCTGTGAAAATTATTATATAATAACAATAGAGTTATTGGCATATAACTAACTGGACCAAGAAAATGAAATGTAGCTGTAAATAATAGACAAAAATGTATAAGATTCAGAAATAGGTCATATAAAATACTAGACTTCATTATGTTTAGTGAACCAGAATAGAATAAAGTTCAATATCTATCTCAGAAAGGGATTTCTGTGTTTCCCTGTTGCACATATTCTTTCTGTCCTCTTATTCATAGAGTTGTCTTTGAGAAAATTCAAGGGACATTCAGGCATGCAGAAGATGCTCTTACTTAACAGTGATCAATCACTACTGAGGCTTCCTACTTTCTTGCTATAGGAAGTAAGGGAATGACTCATGATTTGGCCATTTTACTCACAATGGGACTTTTTTTTTTTAAAGAACCTATATTACAATATAGTTCAGGAAAAAAAAACAAAGATTTTAGAAATACAGAAATGTATATTTTTAATATGTTTTGTCAGAAAAATAAGAACAAATTATCTTCTTCTCCTAATACATAATGCAATTCCATTTATATATGGGTGCATAGTATAAAATCATTAAACAGATTGCATAGTGTGTCACTCTTTTTGGATGTATAAATTTAATCAATAACACAATCCTGTAATTATCCAGAGTATTGTGACCATATTTTTCTTTTAATCAGATCTTCTTTCATTAAGGTTGCTGAAAAATCTTTTTTAAACACTGAAGGGAGAAATGAAATGAAGGATGCAGTCCTCGCTCATCTTTCCAAATGAAATAAGAGAAAGATTTTCACATAAAGACATAGTAAATTTTTTTGAATGATGATGCGATGATGCAAATTGTGTTGTCTAATTTTTAGCTTTTTTGTTTTTTACACTTTAGAAACTAATTTTTGTCAGTGTGAATTTCTAGCTTTACAGACCAATGTTCATCTTGCCTGTATAACTCCTCAAGACTAATGTACCTCAATATTGACTGACTTGATTGGTTTTTGGACTGACTTAATTTTTAAGAAGATTTTTCCTCATTTGAATCAAAACCTGGCCATCTATAACTTCTATCCATTGATTCTCTTTTTTTTTTTTTTTTTGGCTAGACAATGGGACCTGCCTAGGGGCACACAGCTAGTAAGTGTCAAGTGTCTAAGGCTGGATTTGAACTCAGGTCCTCCTGTCTCCAGGTCTGGTGCTCAATCCACTGCACCACCTACCTGCCCCTACCAATTGATTCTTATACTACTTCAGAAGCTATGTAGAATTTATTTTTTTTCCCTTTTATATGTAGTAATTGAATATAAGACTCTGAGAACAGGG
Source organism: Vombatus ursinus (assembly GCF_900497805.2). NCBI lineage: Eukaryota > Metazoa > Chordata > Mammalia > Diprotodontia > Vombatidae > Vombatus > Vombatus ursinus. The sequence continues at coordinate 1,671,104 of NW_020944605.1, forward strand.
ATTGCATGACTTTTGTATTTGATTCCTGAACTCCTGGCACACAGTAGGTGATCAATTAATGTTTGTTTATTAGTTGACTTCAAATATTTGTCATCATCTTTCAAGCTTCTTTTTAGCCTTTTCTTCTTCAGGCTCAATAGTACAGAGACTACTGATCTCCTTTCTCCAACTTGTCAATAGCATTCTTATATTGTGGTGGTCAGTAATACTACAATAGGTAGGTGTTGTTTCTATAGCTGCAAGCTTAATCTGTACACTAGCAAATAATTTATTGGTACATTGAAAGTAACCAGCAGAGTTTAGTGGGTATATTCTTTTTCATTACAATATTTATTCTTCAATAAGTCAAGGGTCTATGACTTAACCATTGTGGATATTCCCTGCAACAGCAGTTCATAAACCTTCCCGGCAAATAGTTGGTATTTATGAGTTATTATGGTCAATAATATTAACTATCCTGAAATTATGATGAGCCACTCATAACTTAGCTCTTCAGAGGAAAGAAACATAAATTGTCACACTAGGATCATACTCAAAGTCTTTCCAACCTGAGAGGACCTGAGAGACCTTTTCCTCTTCTGGCAGAACCAAGGCTCATCTCTATATCATGTTAAGGCATCTTAGTAAGATGACATTAAATTTCTTTTAATGAGTCGAAAAGTCCTTTAAAAAATTCGTTTCTTTTAGCAACCACATCAGACTGTCAACACATAGTTCCTTTCCATATGAGTGACTATCAAGTCACATCTCCCTTATCCCTTATTCATTTAAACTGTTTTAAAAAATAGGGAGTATAGAGTAAGTGCAGAACGTTAATTTTCATCCTGTTAGATAGATTTGAACTAACGTTTGTTCCAGACATTCCAGACATTTTGAATTCTGATTCTGCCATGCAAATTATTAATTCTATCTCTCAGATTTGTACCATCAATAAATTTGATAAGCATGAACATTATGACTTAGCTCATTTAAAAAAATAAATGTTGAATAAATCAGGAGAAAACTCTCTCCATTTGGAATTTTTGTCTATTATCAATACTCTTTGGGTATGTCATGGGTGTCCAATGCATGTGCAGACCCCATCAGTTTACTAAGATGGTACCATACACATGGAGAGCTCCTTCTGGAAGAATTGTGAAGACTGAAGCATTTCTGAACATTTTGTAATCATCTCAGTTGATCATCCATGTGGTTGAGAAGAGCCTTTGTCCATTGACTGTGCAGAACTGTTAGTGTCTTCAAAAAGTCCAGTATTGGTTTCTGATGCATTCATGTCTAAGGAAGTGAGGTGTCTCCTTCACTATGAGGTGATTTAGCTTCTTGTGAGAAAACCACTTTATAAGAGAAGGGTAATGGGGCCTTCCGCCTCCTCCTCACACACCATATAGCAACACAAAATGGGCCTAGGTCTTTGGTCTTTCATTTCTTCTTTCCAGTTGCAAGTGCAGAGAGTAGTGATTCCAATGTGGGCTGGAAGTGCAAGCCACAGGAATCCAGGAATCCAAGTGAGGTGTTGGGCCAGACTAGAATCAATGCTCTGAGAAGCAAGGGTTTGGGACTCCAATCCATTCAAAGTCACCAGAAACGGCAACTTTGAACATGAACTTGTTTTTTTTTAATTTGTTTATTTTTAGTTTTCAACATTTACTTCCACAAGATTTTGAGTTAGAAATTTTCACCCCATCTCACCTCTCCCCCCACCCCAAGATGGCATGTATTCTGAATATCCCTTCCCTAGTCTGCCCTCCCTTCTATCTCTCCCCCCCTTCTCTTATCCCCTTCCCCTTCCAATTTCCTGTAGGGCAGGACAGATTTCTATACCCCATTTCCTGTATTTCTTATTTCCCAGAGAACATGAACTTGTTTAGATTGATGCTATGTATCTACTGAGCTAAGTTGTGAACCCTACATCCTCCCTCCCTACCACACTAAACACTGGTTCCCTCAATTTAAGGGAACAAGCTGATGGGGGCTTAAGTTGGTGGCAGAATAAAAAGATACCCCAAACTCCTCAGGGTACCCTAGAACCCTTAGGAGTGATATAGCAGTCCTGATTCTGGGATAGTAACAGCTGTTTTACTTGGCAGTTAATCCAAAATTATAACAAGCCTGGCCCAGAAAGAGTGAGCCCAGATTCAACCTGTTACAGATATATGTGTGTGTATGTATGTATTTTTTTTCTTTTTGGTGAGGCAATCAGGGTTAAGTGGCTTGCCCAGCGTCAGACAGCTAGTAAATGTCAACTGTCTGAGCCTGGATTTGAACTCAGGTCTTCCTGACTCCAAGGCCAGAGCTCTATCCATTGCACCACCTAGCTGCCCCTATGTATGTATTTCTGTGTATATATCTAGAATCAAATGAAATCTAATTATTTGTATACTTTGAAGTTCATGATATTCAAATTTGTCACCCTATCTAGATCCTAGTGACTTTTAAGAGTTAACACAAAGGTCATACTCTCTTCACCTAATGTTTTCCATTCTGGGTTTTAAGTATTTTGGCGCCAACCCTAGGTTCCAAATTAGGAAACTTTAGTCTACATATTGATACAGCCTCAACTACTCTAACTTCCAATTTCCTCAATCTACTCAGTTTTCATAACCTATTTCTTTACTTCAACTGCAGCCAGCCAGCCAGCCATAACCTTGATCTTTTCATCCCCTACAAATACTGCATGTCTTTGTAAATGAGCTCCAAAATTCCTTTATCTGATTGCAATCTTTTTGCTTTATGACTCCTAATCCCAACCCACCCCCATCTAAGAACCTTGAATGTCACGTCACTAAATAAATTGAGGCCATTTGCCAAGAGCTGCTCTTTTTACCGCCTCATCATCTCACATTTCTGAGACATCTTCTACCACTGTCTACTCTTTCACTCCTGTTTCACACAAAGAGGCCAACCTTCTCTTTGTCAAGTCAAAACCCCGGACGTGAATCCTTGAACCTATGTCCCTTTGTCTTCTCCAGAAGATTGCTACCAACTTAATCACCCAGGTTCACAAATGCAATTTCATCTTCAACTCTACTCTTACACTCATATCACATATCCAACCTGTGGCTATGCCTTGTCATTTTTACCTTAACAATATCTCTTGTTTGCTTCCTTCTTTCTACACATGTAATTCCACTGCAATACAGAGTTTCATCACCTGATGTCTAAACTGTTGCAATAGGAAGGAAGAAAGGAAGGAAGGAAGGGACAGAGGGAGAGAGGTTAGAAAGGAAGGAAAGAAAGAAAAGAAAAGGATGAAGAAAAAAAGAATGAAGGAAGGAAGAAATAAAGAACTTATTAAGCACCTACTAAGTGCCAGGCACTATGCTGGGCACCAGTCTGATCCTCACAATAATCATAGGAGGTAGACACTTTTTTATCCCACTTTTGTAGTCAAAGAAACTGAGGAAGACAGAGGTTAAGTTTTTAACCAGGGTTATTCAGCTAATAAGCATCTGAGCCTGGATTTGAACTCAAGTCCTCCTGACTCCAGGCCCAGTGCTCTATCTACTGCACCACCAAGTGCCTTCTGGCTAGTCTTCCTGCCTCAAGTCTCTCTCCAATCAAATTCATCCTTTATTCAGCTATAAAGTGATTTTCATAAAGTGAAAGTAAGATGATGCCTTCTTCCTCCCAATTCAATAAACACCTATTACCTTTAGAACAGATATAAAACCCTGTATTTTACATTGAAAATCTTTTATAATCTGGCTTTTTGCTCTTTTTCCAGGCTTCTTACTTTTTACTCTCCTTATAAGTATTCTTCAATCTAGCTCCATTGCTTTTCTTACTGTTCTATAAATACTATACTTTATCTTTAGACTCTGTACCTTTGTACTGGCTGTCTCCCATGTCTGGAATCCTTTCCTTCCTCACCTCTTTCTCCTAGCTTCCTTGGTTTTGGCAGTGGTTTGGAACATGGATTAGAGGGAAGAAAGACTAGGGACAGGAAGAATGCATAAATGATAAAGCATTTATTGAGTTCTTGCTATATATCCAGCACTGTGCCAAGAGCTGAGGATAAAAGTGTAAGAAATAGTTATAGTACCATACAGGGAAGTGTAGGTCAGAAACAGCCAGGAAGTGACAATGGGGCTTGTTTATGGGAAATATAAGACCAAATGTCACCTATCAGAACCCAAGGACCCAGGCCAGAGTCCAGCTGTCTTGTAGGAGGGGTGTAGGGAGGATTAGCAAGATGGTGTAATGTAGGGGATACCATTTGGAAATGGCCAGGAGTGGCCAATTCTGAGGCTATTGCAAGGTAGTATAGGCAAGGAATGGTGGTTATATGAGAAGTTAGAAGAGAATGCATGCAAGAATTGTAAAGACAGAGATGATAAGATTTGGAAATTGAGCAGATATACATGATAAAAGTGAAAATTCAAGAAGGACACCCATGGATGAACTTGGACATATGGAAAAAATTGTGGTGCCCAAAACCATAAAAGGAAGATAAAAAAGAGATGTTGGTTTATGGGAAAAGATAATGAGTTCCATTTGGAACATATTGCATTTGAGATACCTATGGGACATCAAGTTTGAAATCCCAGTAGGCAGTTAGTGACTCAGTATTTTAGAAGTTAATAATGTAATGATCTCAGAAGAGAGATTAGCAGTAAATATACAGACCTTAGAGAATCCACATACAGATTACAATGAAAGCATATATGTATACATATACATATATAAATAAGCTGTATGTATAGAGATAATAATTTAACCCATAAGAGTTCAAAGAGTCTCTATGAGAGAGAATATAGACAGAAAAGAGGAGAGGGCCAAATGCAGAGCTTTTTCATCCCCACAGTGGGTATGAAATGGATCATGTTCTAGAATAAAAAGTGATCAGATAGGTGGGTTACTTCATATCAAGTGAGGTTAGTTTATAGTTACTTGTGATTACTGTATTATTGATTCCTGTACTTTAATGTGAATATAAATTATCTATTTAATAAAACATACTAGAATTTTTACAAGAATTGATTGATTTTATTGATAATTTCTGAGATAGTTTATCCAGTTGTGAAAATTAAAATAATACTTGTCCATTTCCAATCTTCTAATACCTATCCTATTTTCCATAATTCATCAAATTTACTGACAGTAGCTCTGGTGTCAGATCTACCATCTCTGTAAGTACCCTCACAAATATAATTTATCTGGATCTAGAGATCTGAATTTAGTTAAAGTAGTTTCGAAATTCTCTCTTCATGACTGTTGTTGTTGAGTCATTTCAGTAGTGTCTGATTCTCTGTGACCCCTTTTGGACTTTTCTTGACAGAGATACTGGAGTGGTTTGCCATTTTTTTCTCCAACTCATTTTGCAGGTGAGGAACTGAGGCAAACAGCGTTAAGTGACTTCCCAGGATCACACAGTTAGTGAGTATCTGAGACCAGATTTTAACTCAGGTCCTCCTGGCTTTAGGACTGGCATTCTATCCACTGTGCCACCTAGCTGCCCTATGACATTTGTTATGCCTGTTCAATTCCAAAGATCATTCTTTTTGCTTGAGAAGACAGAAGCAAAATAATGGCTGAATAGCATTGACTTCTGTATTTTGTAACTATTATACCATCTTCCCCCAAACTATGGATCTCTCTTATATTATCTCTTCTGCTTGCTCCAAATATTGGTTTTAAAATCCCATTTTATATACATGAAATGATTTGATAAATGTTAAATTAACATAATGAGTGAACAGATATTATATGGTGGAGGATAAAAAAAAGAATAATGGGAACTGCTTACGTAGACAGTATGAAACTGAGGGACTGCAATGTTCCCCATAAGAATTGGGATTGGCATTAAGAAGAGCTAATCTGGTCTATACAGTGATAGTATCTTCAGTAAAGGAAGATTAATTGTATTAGTGTCTCCCAAATAGGCACAAATTGTTCTAACGATAACAGAAAGAAAAATATGTAAAGCATCTTTTCATCTCTCTGTCAGCTACAATCAATTGTAAAATTAAATTTAAGTCCTTTCTCTTTTGGGTTATCTAAAAAACTTAAAGATATGTAAATCATTTTGCTAAATCAATATTATGTCATAAGATATACTAATATACTAACTTTCTTTTTTTCATGTCAAAACAGAAACAGCATTGTTATTAGTTGACAAACTTAGTTTCTTTTGAATGCATGAATAAACTGTATATTGAGTTAGCTAAATATACTACTGTAATGATCTGACCATGTCAAGAAAATTCAATTTCAATTCAATAAACAGTTTTTAAGCACTTACTATATACAACATACTATTATAGGTACTGGAATATAAGGAAACACAATGAAATAGCATCTGTATTTGAAAGGAGTAGAGTGACTCCACTGAGGACAAGGACTGCTTTTCCTTTTGGCTTTGTATACCCTATATCTAGTTCACCTATAGTAAATCATGAATACATGTGTTTTGAATTGATTGAGATTATATTCTACTGGGAAACAACACACATGCAGAAAAGTAAATATGACATTTTGAGGAGGAATAGAGCACCAATAAGTAGGAAGATCAGGGAAGGCTTCACAGATGAGATAAAACCCAAGATGAACTTTGGAAGAAAGACACTAGGGGTTATAAAAGCTGGAAGTGAGAAGAGAAAGAATTCCTGGCTGAGGGATAACCTCTATAAAGACATGGACATGGGAGATGGAATGGCCATTTTCATTCAAACATAGTGTTCTTGAAAGGGGATGGTATAAAACAAATCTAGAAAAGAGGTAGGTGAAAGCCAGAATATAGATGGCTTTAAATGACAGGCCTAAGAAGTTTCATTTTATCCTATAGACAATGAGGAGGCACTGAGGATTTTTCAGCAGAGAAATAACATAGTAAGACTCATGCATTAGGAAGATTATTTTGGCAGCTGTGAGAAGAAGGGATTGGGGATAAACAATAAATTAGAAGCAGAGAGACCAATTAGGAGGCCACTGCAGTAATACAAAATCTGAGATGATGAGGACTCGAACTAGGGCATGACTGTGAGTGGAGAGAAAAGGCCAGATGCAAGAACTGTTATGAAATGACAAGATTTGGCAAATGGGTGAGACAGAGGAAAATGTGAAGGATGATACCATAGTAATAGACCTGAGAAACTGGAAAAATAGTGGTGCCTCAAAAGAAAGTGAAAAAAAATTAGAGGACTGGTAGGTTTAGAGAAGAAGATAATGAATTCAGCTTGGGATATATTGAAATTAAGATGCCAATGGGAAATCCAAACAAAAATGTTCAGGGGCAGGTGGTAATGTGGGACTAGAGTTCAAGGAGATGCTATGGATGAATGTATCAGTTTGCAAGTCATTTGTGTAGAAAGGGTTATTGATTCGATGTCAGTTTTTAAGAAGATCAAAGAGAAAGAGACAGAGGGAGAGAGTCAGAGACACAGAAACACACACACCGAGAGAGAGAGAGAGAGAGAGAGAGAGAGAGAGAGAGAGAGAGAGAGAGAGAGAGAGAGAGAGAGAGAGAGAAATTAATTATTATTCATCAAAGGAGACTAAGGAATGGTCAGGTAGTAGGACAACCAGTAGAGATCTGTGTCATGGAAGATTAAAAAGAAGAAAATCTCCAAGAAAAGGTAGAAGTGGATAGGTTTGCAGACAGTAGAGTCAGGACAAATAAAGGTCAACTGATTTCACATCTAGATTTTTGGTAACCTGGAAAAGGGCAATTTTGGTCAAATGGTGAGAAATAAGCAGAAAGTAAGAAAGTAGAGGAAGTGAGTTTAGAATCTATCTAGGCATGTGATTAGGAAAGGAAGAAATAATGTGACAATAGTATGAAGGGATGGCAGGGTAAATGTAGGTTTATTTTATTTTTTTTTTCCTGAGAGAGGTTAGGCTTACTAGTAGGCAGTGGGGTAGACCTGAGTTTGTTTGTAGGAAATAGGAGCCAATATGATTACATGTGAAATACTAGGGACAAGTAATAATTTGGATATGTTTTAATTTTTATGGCAACACTGGTTATGTACGCCAGCTTTTAGTGGCACAAGTTTGTCTTAGAATATCTCACTTTGACCAGATGAAATCAGAATGAGTTTGTTTCCTCATTTTTACTTAGATGACTGCTGAGTAAGTGCTAGATTTTGGGCCACCATTTTTTTTTGGTTTCAAATTATTTTATTTTTAAGAATGAATATTACTCTGAGGAAATGTGCAAAAGTTGTTGCACTAAAACAGCACATTTCAGTAACTGTTAGAGATATTGCAATGGATATTGACACAGGGAAATCAAGCATTTCAAGGATCAAGCATATACTGAAACATATTCAATTGCACTTAAGTGCAAAGAATGTCCAAAAATGAAAAACAAAAACTGACAAACTGTTGTCACCAAACATTCTAATTAATTTTCACAGAAGATTATTGAGCAAAGACCTTCAGCAGGACCTGGAAGCTAGAGGATTTGTTACTGACTTCTTTACAGTGAAGAGTAAGATTCTTGACATTGGATTAGAAGCTCCTATCCTCAGACGTTAGCATAGTGTCCAGTATATAGTAGGAACTTAATAAATATTTATTGATCGATTGAAAGAACAATGAGAATGCCAGGAAAAAAATGAGGCATTTTCATTGCTTGACTATACATTTGTAGTAAGGGTTTTCTTTTCTTTCCCACCCACCTCCCTTTTTAATGAAGTAAAGGAAATAAAATTCTTATTAATGACTTTTATAAATTATATTGTCTCTAATATAGGTCTCCTCTATAGATACTCGATCTAGTTCAGCTGCTTTTCCTGTCTTCATTCTCTTTCATGTCATTTCTCCTCATCTATAATAATTTCAGCATTTCCTTTGATACTGGTTTTAGTTTAGCTATAATCTTTCATTAAAGATTGCTCAAAATACACTTTTCTTTATAATAAAACATTTATTCTCAGTATATGCACTTTTCCTAACATTGTAACCATGAGATGACCTATAAAATTCAGTACATGAAATAAAATTGGTAACATGCAAACCATGATATCTAGTAATTCCCCGGAATTCTGTGACCTTTTGTGCTAACATCTCAATAAAACAAAAACAAAAAAAAAATATTTCAGGCAACATTCACTTTTTATCACACATGAAGTCTGTGGTACCATAAATACTGTACAGCAAATAAAGTTCTTAAAACTAAAACTTTTTCTTTTTACTTGAATCTTACCTTCCACTGTGTCAGATGGTGGTGTGAGGGTGTTGTACTGTATACTATACTGTTGTAAATCTTTCTACCTTGGCTGCCCTCTGAAAAATCAAGAGAGAGGTTGCTTGCACTTTAGTGTCTGCTGCTGGAAGATGCTGAGACTGGTGAGGATATCACCTTAGTGCCTAGAGCCCAAAGGATTTGCACTATTCTGTGAGGGCATAATTGCAACACAAAACTTGAGTTTTAAAGACAAACAATGAAAATATACAATGAATTCACAGGGAGCTCTTTAAAACAGTCAGGTGAACAAGACCAGTGAAGAATCTAGCCCCACAAATCTGCATGCATCATACCTCTCATTCTTTTTTCCTCTACTGCCCATAGCCACAAATGTATGCAGTTGCAAATTTGAATGTGAAAATGAGGTTACTAATAAAATAACTCAAATGCTTGTAGTCATTAAAGTTAAACATGGTAATGCTAAGGATCGAATGTATATACATACTACACGCACATATATTTATGTATATATACATATATATGCTTATTCTTCCATCCATACAAAATCTTAATGAGTTATTTATATATGAATTAAAGGTATCCTCAGTGAAGGTATCAATAGGTAATAAGCAATATTCAACAATGGTGACAACTTTATCATATGTGGTAAACTTAGAAATATTACTTCATTTGATCCTGGGAGGGCGGATATTTAAAATAAATATTCTTATTTTAAAGATGAGAAAACTAAGGCAGTCAGAAGTAGAATTATATGTCCAAGGTAACATAGTTAGCAGGAATCTGAGGCTGGATTTTTACTCAGTTATTCCCCTACTCCAGGACTATTTCTCTATGCCCTGTACCACCTCAAATGCTCCCCTAGTACCATAACAAAGTCAGAAGAAAGTGACGAAGGCCTCCAGCATATTGGATGAACTCCCTGTGGTAAGAGCATCACCACCTGTAACCCAAATGTGTATCTCCAGCTTTACCCTTGACTCCTTAATATCTTTCATCCTACCTATCTATAACAGGTGACTGACTAATGAGGGCCAAGCCCTGGGGATGTGTCCAGGAGCAGGATCTCCAATCATTCATGGAGATACCGTGAGCATCCATTTAATTTCCAAGTTTTGTAGTTTCTACAAGCTCCATCACAACTCTTACATTTCTCCCCTCTCTTTTTTTCCCTGCTCACATATATCTGCTATCTTAGTTCATGACCTCATTACCTCACACTTAAATTATTGCAAAGCCTTCTAATTCTGGTCCTCTACCTCAAGTCTCTTCCTTCTCCAAACTGTCCTCCACATAGCTGCCAAAATGATTTTCATAAAGCATACTTCACATATGCAATAAAACTACTGACATCCTATTACTTCAAGAATGAAATACCAACTCCTCTTTTTTCTCCTTTAAAACCATTCAGAAGCTTATGAAAACCTACCTTTTTTGTACTTATTATGTGTTAGTCCCCTAAACACACTCTATGATCCACCCGAAACAGTCTTCTTGCTATTCTTTATCAATGATATTCCATCTTCTACCTCCATATCTTTGTACTGGTTGTGCCCCATGAATTAAATGTACACCTTCCTTACCTCCACCTTTTAGAATTCCTAGTTTTCTATATAACTTAGCCCATGTCATTTTCTACATGAAGCCTTTCCTTATTTTCTCAGACACCAGTCCCTTTCTCTCTTAAATTACCTTGTATCTCATATGTTTATATATGTATGTATTTATATATCTATGTATGTTGTATATGCTTTTATATCTATGTATTCTTTCCCTCAGATACAATGCAAGCTACTTGTGGGCAGGGACTGTTTCATTTTTGTCTTTTTAGCATCAGCACTCAGCACTTTGCCTGGCACATAGTAGGTGTTTGATAAATGATTATCGATTAACTGGAAACGATAGAAGGAGATAGAATCAAGGACATAAGTCCAGGGGTTTGTCTTGGAAAGGAAAAGGGCCCTCATTTTCTCAAAGAAGAAGTAATGAGAGAATGGGGGATGATGTTCAAGATAGATGGCTAGGACTTCTTTTTTCAGTAAAGGAGGGAGAGGGGAGTGGGTTTGAGAAAAAAAAGATTTGAAATAGTCTCTATGGGGAATATGATAAGGAGTTTATCAGGGAAGAGAAAAAAAAGATATCTACCTAACAATGTGTGTCCTGTTGAAATTAAAAAAATATATATTGTGTACCAAATTGACACAGTTTAATTCAATTAAACACTTTTTAGGTATCTACTATGTACAAAGTGCTATGCTAAGTACATTGGATACAAAGACCAAAAGGAAAGAAAACTATTATTCCCCTCAAAGAACTTACTCTCTATTGGGAAATAAAACGTATCAGTAAATCATGAAAATTTGAGGAGCCCTAACAACTTGGTTTTGTTGTTGTTTGCTCTTTGTTTTTGAAGATAACCAATGACATCAGAGGGTGATGTCTTGATTCGTTCATGAATTGAATTTAAATGAGGCAGAGTTGAACAAAGTCATCAACCTCACTATCTTTTCCAGAATCATTGGAGTCCAATAGCAACACAAAAGTCAAGATGACTGGCAATGGTCTGGGATCTAGGGGATGACCTTGACATCTTTGATGTCTGACCAAAGCTCTAAGCACTATATAGTGCCTGCTCAGCCACCTTCATGCCTATCAGAACAAATTGTTCTCATGTCCCTATTATGCCAGGGGAAGTCTTTACATACTTGGTGTAGATGCTCCCCTAACTCATCAATGAATTTGAGACCTGTCAGTTATTCTCAGTCATAGTTTCCATTTCTTCCCATGCTATTAAGAAATAGGCAAGTAGAAGTGGAAAAGACAAATAGATGGTGGAGGTAACCCATTGTTGGGGTTCTGCAAGTTATGAGCAGTGATCAGACAAGAGACAAGAGAGTTAAGGGCCAAAGATAGCGTTGGGTTTGATAGGTTAATCAAAGTCAATGCTAAGAATTTTAAAATACTTTCTAATTTTGTATTTTCTGTATTGAAGCAAAATCTGAGTAAAAATCAAATGCTTTACTGATTTATAAATATCAAACTACCATGCTCTTAGTTTATTTGAGTAGCTGAACTTTCCTATTATGGAGGACATAAATTTCAAAAATTACTTTAACATTTATAGGAAAAAAATTAATAGGATATGTGGGAAGTTATCACCTTTATAAAACTACCACGTTCTGTTGACTAAATCAATGATTTTTTTCCAGTCCTTCTGGGCAGGGAAAATAATTAGATTGAACTTATAAAGGTGTGGTATCAACTATAAGGAAATGTGGTATAGTGGATGGAGAGCTGGCCTTAAAGCCAGGTAGATCTTGGTTCAGGTTCTGCATCTGATGTATACTATCTGTCCAATCCTGTACAAGTCACATAAACTCCTAGTGTTCTAGGCAAGTCTCTAAGTCAGAGGAAGTGCCAACTTGCATTGATAGATGGAATTTCCTCATCTGGGAGTTCCTGATAGCAAATAAATTACCTGTCCAGTTGCTATCTCCATCCAATTTTTCTATAGGCGTTTGTTTTTAATTGAAGGAAGGAAACAAGCTTGTATTAAATGTCTACTATGCTCTACTTAGCACACCTCATTTGATCCTTACGACAATGGTGGAAGGATGCTATTATTGTTATCATTGCTATCTTTTCAGTTAAGGAAACTGAGGGAGACAGAACTTAAATGACTTGCCCAGGGTCACACAGTTAAGGCCTCAGGTCTTCCAAACTCTAGGCCCATAGATCTATCCACTGTACTACTTAGCTGCCTAATATGCAATAAAGGTAATAGATAAAATATTCTAAGATTAGAGTTCACTGAAAGAACTACAATATTTCTAGATATCATAAGTTTAAGAAGGCATCATAACATGGAGAAAGATTACAGATTAGTATTTGTAGGCTGCCCCCATGTCTATATAACTGGTATTGTAAATGGCAAAAGACTACCATTTTAGGTCAGAGACCTGACCTAAGAAGAACTTTGTCCATTAATAGCAATGAATTGGACATATCACATCTTTCTTTCAGTCATGTCTAAGTCTGCCATGTTATGAAAGTTCGGGCATTTTTAGACAAGGATAAATTTTGGAATGAAAAAGAAATGTAAGATTTTCTGGGCAATTGTTGCATTCTTTGCTTCATTTCACATCTTAAAAAATACTTAGACTAAATTTAAAAAGCAACTCCTCTCATTTTATGGACATTATCCCACTTTCACTCTTTACTAGATTATGAAAAATTAACTATACAAGAAAAAGGGAATTTCACTGTCTATACCAGACTCATAGGTTAGGGAATCCTTATTCCCTGTTTCCATGTCCACAGCCTATTTCTTAAGAAATATGGCACAAGTAATGTTTAAGTCAACCACTATAGCTCTCTTATAGGCACATAATTATTTACATGTTGTCTCCCCCTTCAAATGTGATCTCCTTGAGGTCAGGAAGAGTGTTTTATTTTCCATCCTTTATATTCCCAGCACTTAGCACAGTGCCTGGCACATAGTAAATAATAGACGTTGCTGACATTGGCATTGATTAATTAGTACATTTGGCTTTAATGCCAGCCTGCCATTCTAGCTTTGAGAATTGAGAATTATTTAAGATAGGGACTCTTGACAGAGACATATTTCCTATTCAGTTAAAAAAGGGAAAATGTACTCTACTTTGGGGGTAGAGAGAACCTAGGTGAAGGAATAGTTAGGTTCCATTCTTAGGAGATGACATCTTAGCAGAAGAGAAAAAATGGATTCAGTTCTCTCTGTCAAGAAAGGATTTCAGATTTCAAATATATGCATCTGTCCCATTATTCAGTTTTTCTCTCCCCTCAGTATCATTGCCTTGACCTTTCACATCACTGCAAATACAAAATAATAGCATTGTAGAGCTGAAAGGGATGGTAGTGGCCATCTATACTAATTAATGCCTGAAAAGGAATTCTCATTACAGCATATGTCAAAAGGAGTCAACCAGCCTTGGTTTGAAGAACATTAATCATGGGGAATCTACTAACTCACAAAGCGTCCCATTCTATTTTGGGTAGTCAAGATTTTTTTGTTGTTGTTGACTGACTAAATTTGATTCTTTGCAACTTCTACTAACTTTTCCTGATTATTCCTTCTGAGATCAAAAAGAACTACTTTAATGCCTCTTCCTAATGACATCCCTTCAAATATCATATCTGGCCTAAATCTTTTTGTCTCTGGGCTAAATATCTCCAATTCCTTCAAAAATCCTTATATGGCATGGATATAAAGATGTTCACAATCCTGATTGCCTTGCTCTGGGCACTGTTCATTTCTGTCAATATTCTATATAAAATGTGGCTCCCAGTTCTGAATACAATATTCCAGGTATGTATAAACTGTTGTCCAACCATGCATCATCCATCTTAAGCTTATGAAGTTCACATTTCTAAACCAAAGAATAAAACTTGAAATATCCCAATTCAATTTTTATTATATTTAGCCCAATACTCTGCCCCATCAAAAATTTTTTTGATGCTGACTCTGTCATCTAGTTATGCTAGTTATTCTTTCAAGTTTTCTGTCAATTGCAAATTAGTAAGCTTGTCATCTATACCTTCATCCAAGTCATTGTTGTAATTAAGTAGCACATGGTCATGCACAGATTACCAGGACACTTTCTACCATGCCAAATTGACATTGAGCCAATAATAGTTACACTTTGAGTCTGGCCATTCAACAGTAATGAATTCACGCTTTATTATCTGCCCTATATTACTTTATCTTTTCCATAAGAATAGCATGAGATACTCTATCAAACAGTTCATCTCCCTCTTTAGTATTTCATCAGGCATAATGCTGGATCTTTGTGATCAGTTTCCTTCTCTGAATATTCACTAACAATCTCCTTAATAATATACTCTAGATTTTTCTCAGAAATATAATTTGCATACCTAGGCTTATAGGTAAGTTACTCTATTTTATTTTCCTTTCTTGAAAATCTAGACAACATTTAAATTTCTCCTTTCCTGCAGTACCTCTCCCATTCTCCATGAGTTCTCAAATTTCACTGACTGGCTCAGCAACACCATACGCCAGTTCTTTCACTATTCAAAAACGTAGCTTATCTGGTCTAGATGACTTGAATTCATCTTGGGCAGCTAAGTGCTCCTTTACTATCTCCTTACTTATCTTGGGTTTTAAGATAGACACTTTTCATTGATCATTTCCAGTTCAAAGGTTATTTTCTATAACAGAGAAAATAGAAGCATTCCCTCCAATCCCCCCAAAATTAATATCTTTGCCCTTCTCTGTGACTTACCATAATTCCATTCACATTAAACCATGCATCTATATATTCTTTGATCTTACCCCTAATACATACACACACACACACACATACATACATATATACCTATATGTGTGTGTGTATACACACACACACACACACACACACACACACACACAAAACAAATCAAAAAGAAAAACTTGTTTTTCTTTTCTGGATTTAGCTTACTCTGAATGCTAGGTCTCCTGTCCCTCTTTCTGTAAGTTTATACTGAATATCTAGGTTATTCTTTGCCACCTAACCTTGCTTCCATTTTGTGTGTGTGTGTGTGTGTGTATACAGAGACAAGTTTTTACTGTCAAATTACTCTAACAAAGAAGTTAGGCCTTGCTGCTGACAATCATGCATGTCAGAGACAGGAATTTGTGTTAAGTAAGTGTAAAGGAGTGATCCTTCCTCCTTAGCTTACCTTCTGTTCTGGCTTAAATTCATTTGCAGCTAAGTCAGAGGAGGTCTTGGGAATGTGTAAGATTGTTAGAAGCTCGGTTATCTATAACAAATCTATAACAATCTATAACTGCCTAATGGCAGTCCTGAAATATCTACTCACATCATGAGCTTTCATT